>NC_037676.1:66297126-66329778 GCF_003255815.1 Theropithecus gelada | reverse complement strand
TCTTTCTTTCTTTCTTTCTTTCTTTCTTTCTTTCTTTCTTTCTTTCTTTCTTTCTTTCTTTCTTTCTTTCTTTCTTCTTTCTTTCCTTCTTTCTTCTCCTTCCTTCCTTCCCTCCTTCCTTCCCTCCTTCCTTCCTTCCTTCCTTCCTTCCTTCCTTCCTTCCTTCCTTCTTTGCCTTCCTTCCTTCCTTCCCTGTTTCCTTCCTTCCTTCCTTCTTCCTTTCCTTTCCTTTCCTTTCCTTTCCTTTCCTTTCCTTTCCTTTCCTTTCCTTTCCTTTCCTTTCCTTTCCTTTCCTTTCCTTTCCTTTCCTTTCCTTTCCTTTCCTTTCCTTTCTTCCTTATTTCCTTTCTTCTTTCTTTCTTTTTTAACAGGGTCTTGCTCTGTTACCCAGACTGGAGTTCAGTGACACAATCATGGCTCACTGCAGCCTTAACCTCTCAGGCTCAAACAATCTTCCTACCACAGCCTCCTGAGTAGCTGAGACTACAGGTGCATGCAACCATGCCTTGGTAATTTTTTATTTTTTTAGAGATGGGGTCTCACCATGTTTCCCAGGCTGGAAGAAAATTTATTTATATAAACTATCTCAAACAATTAAAAATGAAATGAAAATGCTGTTTGTAATAGTATAAAAATATAAAGATTAAGGGCTACATTTATCAAAAGGTATGTAAAGTCTGTATAACTGAAATTAGAAAGGATTTTTAAGAAATTAAATTCATAAATAATGGAGAGACATACTATGTTCATGAATTGGAATATTCTATATTATTATAGTATCAATATTTTCTCCAAAATTTGTGATTTCAATAAAATCTGAATATAAACCCAAAGACTTTGTGGATTAGAAATTATCCAATTGATTATAAAATATATATGGCAATCACAGAGTAGGAATAACCAAAACAATCTGGAAAAAGAGAACAAAGGTGCAGGATTTATTTTTAATATTTCAAGATTTCACTAAAATTAGAGTTCTGGAAACCAAATAGAGTTTATCTACTTGGATTTCAAAATTACTTGGACTGGTGACTCCTTTATTTTTCCAATTTTTAAATGAAAATGTCTATAATTAATTTCCTATGTCTTGGCTGCTGTATTTTGAGAGCCGGTAACTTGCTTCTAGTTTTGTATATACAGAGATGGAGAGCAGTTTTGCCCCAGAATAGATTCTACCCAGTTTCATCCTTACCTAATTTAGATAAGATTTGAGACTTTTGAGCTGATAAACATATTAGATGACATTCTGAACTTTGAGTTGATACTGTAATAGGTTGAGACTTTTAGGGATATAGGCATGTGGTGTGTGTAATTTGGATTGGGACAGACATGAATTTTTAAGAGTCAAAGGGCAGACGTGACAGGTAAAACAATTCCCCTCCCATGCCTTGTCCCTCCTTCCCCAGGGAAATACACATGTCCTAATCCCCAGAGACAGTGAATATGTTAGTTTACGTGGTAAAGAAACTTTGCAAACGTAATCAAGTTAAGGATTTTGAGATGAGAGAATATTTTGGGTTATGAAGGTGGGCAAAATGTAATGTCAGAGTCATACAGGAAGGACACAGGAGTGACAAAGTGAGAGATGTTGTGATGACAGAAGCATAGGCCAAAGTGATTCTATTGCTGGAAGGAGGACACAAGTTAGGGCATGCAGGTAGCACCTTTACAAGCTGAAAAAAGCAAGGAAACTAATTATCCTTTAGAACCTTCAGAAGGAACACAGCCTTGCCAACACCTTGAGTTTAGCCTAGTAGGACCTATTTCAGACTCTGGTCTCCAGAACTGTACAAAAATGAATTTGTGGTAAGTACCTAGTTTGTGATAATTTGTTATAGCAGCAATAGAAAACTAATACATATCAAAATTGAAAAAAATGTAACATTATCATAAAGACAATTATAGATCAGTAGAAGACTGTAGAGTCCAGAAAAACGTGAAATATTGAACAGACCATTGATTTTTGACAATAGTTCAAGACTCATTCAATAAGAGAAAGGAGTCTTTCTAACAAATGTCACTTTAAAAACTGGAAGTCAGTATAAAAAAATAGACTTCAACCTCTATCTCACAACATATATAAAATTAATTTGAGATGAATTGTAGATCTAAATTGAATACTTAGAACTACTCTTGCAAAAGCATAGGAGAATATCTTTGCAACCTTAGACTAGGCAAAGCTTTCATAGATAGGATACAAAAAGCGTTAATATAAAAATGATAACTTAGAATTAATCAAAATTTAAAATTGTCAGGAAAATGAATAGTAAGCAGAAGACCAGGAAAAACATTCCATATACATATTATATCCAGAATACTATATCCAGAATATATAGAGAACTAAACTTTATAATAGGACCTGGCATGGTTTCTCATGCCTGTAATCCCAGCACTTTGAGAGGCAGAGGCAGGAGGATGGCTTGCACCCAGGAGTTCAAAACCAGCCTGGGGAACATGATGAAACCCCGTCTCTACGAAAATTACAAAAATTAGCTGGATGTGGTGGTGTGTGCCTGTAGTCTCAGCTACTTGGGAGGCTGAGCTGGGAGGATCACTTGAGCCCAAGAGGTCAAGGCTGCAGTGAGCTGTAGTCATGCCACTGCATTCCAACCTGAGTGACAGAGTGAGGCCCTGTCTAAAAACAACAAGAACAACAAAAAAACCTAATAATAGAATAACAACAGAAGTTTCTAAATGGGCAAAAAATTGAGCAGACACAACAAAGGAAGATGTACTAATGACAAGTGAACACAGAAAATATTAATAAAGTTTAGTCATCAAGGAAATGTAAATTATAATAACAGTGAGATATCCCTTGTAAATCCATTAGCATAAATAAATTAAAACCACTGAAACGCCAAATGTTAGCAGGGATATGAGGCAACTAGAACCTATACAGTGCTAACTGGAGTGTAAAATAGATTAACAAATTTGGAAAACAGTGTGAAAATAACTTCACTCTTAGGTATTACACAAAAGAATCAGTAACATATGTGCACAAAAATACTTAAACAGGAATATTCATAGCCGCTTTGTTCATAATAGCAGAAAATAATATGAAACAACCCAAATGTCCAGCAACAAATGAATGGATGAACAAATTGTGGTATTTTCATCCAGTGAAATACTATTAGCAATTAAAGAAGAAACTATTGTTATGCCACAATATAGATGAATCTCAAAACCATTATACTGAAAGAATAAAGACAGGGTACATATGATATGATCCTATTTAAATAAAATCCTATAAAAAGAAAAACTAGTCTATGGTGAAAAATAATCAGAGCAGTGGTTGCCTCTTTGTGGTAGCAATTAATTGGAAGTAGCACAATGAAAATATTCTATATTTTGATAGAAGTTGTGGGTTACTCAGGTGTATGCATCAAACTGTACCTATATGATTTGTGAATTATTGATGTGAATTATGCTCAAATGAACATAAAACAGTTTGAAAATCACAAAAAAATATTCTATTTAATCATTCTAATTAAAAGAGAACGTATCACAATTGTAACATTTATCCTGGGTCTTGAGAAAAGAAGAATTTCCCAGGTGAGGAAATGATCAGAAAATATTAAACAGCAGACTGAAATCCAAGAAGACAGTTCGTTGTCCTTTTCCCTCCAAGGCCTTTTAGACATTCACTAAACATTGATTGTCTAAGTGTATTAAACAGTATCCAAAAAATTACTGTTTTCATTATATAAGTACAATTAAAATTTGAAAAATACAGAAATGTTTGAAGATAAGGAAAAATGTCATCCATAGTTGAATGCCCTTTTTCTTGCATAAACTTTACTTTTACATGAATGCAATCACAATATAAACTCAGTTTATAAAGTTGTTTTTCTCTTAGCATAATGTTGTAAACATTTTAAAATTTTTTACGTGCTTATGGTAAACATCATTTTAATGATTGTATAATGTTCTATTTTTAATTTTAGCTTTTATATTATATATTGACAATTTTAATTATATGTATTTATGGGATACAGAGTAATGTTATGATTTATGAATACAATGTGGAATAATTAAATCAAACTAGTGGAATAATTAAATCAAACTAATTAACTTATTCTTCACTTCAAATACTTAGCTTTCTTTGTGAGAACATTTGAACTTTACTCGCTAAATGATTTTGAAATGTACTATTCACCACACATTACAATAGATCTCAAAAACAAAAAAATATTTCTCTCATCTAGGTGAGATTTTGCTCTATTGAATAAATCTTTCAAAATGTATGCTTTCTTTTATATTTCTACATATGCATCACTTTTATGTCTCTCAGATGGATTATTTCTGTTACTAGTGATCCTCTTTCTTCCTGATAATTTTTTTTGCATTTAAGTCTATTTTGCTTGATATGTGTATGTATATATATTTGAGCTATTTTTTGCTGTGGAATTGCCACAGATATTGTTTTCATCTTTACTTCCGACTCTCTTATAACAAAATATTTTAGGTTCATCTCTTTGTAAATAATGTAAAGGAGACGTTATGAGTTGAATCTGAAAATATTCCTCTTTAATAATTGTATTATATAATATTTGACAAATTCAGAAGACTATATATGTGCATTTATACATTTCTATAGGTTTGTTTTACATATATGTTTGCATGTATATCTTATTTTCCAAGCATAATAATAAAATAAATTATTTTATGAACTCTTGAACTCATTAGCAACCTAAGAGTTTAAATATTACTGATTCCAAAAGTAAAAATAAAACAGAGCAAGTGGAAAGTCTATAGCCATGGAGGGAATGAGAGAAAGAATGTGTTGGAGGTTAAATATTGAAAGATAGTTTGACATTTAATTATGAAAGATATTGGTATAACATTCAGAAATATGGCTCAATCTTAAAGGCATGAGGAAGTATCCCAGGTTCCAAACAGAGTCAGACATGATCAGGTTAACATACTTGCAGTAGTATTTTGATGATTGCATGAGATGGACTGGAGTAGAAAGAGAGTTGGCAAAATCATCAGTTAGGAAGCATACGTAATATTTGATGTGGGAGATGTTAAGTGGGTCGAAGTGTGAATGAAGACAAATTAATTGTAACTGAGAAATATTTGAAGGCCAATTTATAGGCCTTGGTGGCCACTTAAATTGGAGAGTGAAGGACATTTGAAAAACAGTTTTAAGAGAGGTTGGCATCTAGTGAGTTGTCAAACCCAAAGAAAAGTAAAGGGAAACAGTGCTAATAGCAGTTTTTATCAGGCCTACATAGAAAGGAGAAAGAAAATGTTGAAATAGATTGAGATGAATCGATAGCTGTGTTTTTTAAATAATTTATTTCATATGATGAAAATATTTAACTCATTATGAAACTGAAATATTACACTTTATTGTTGTAGGTAAACTGGTGTGTTTATGAAAACTTTGAACTTCAAAGTATTTGAATTTAATTTAATCTACAGTAAAGATTTTTGATAGCCACAACCTGAGATTGGTATGTGTCAGATTGAACTTGGAAGGACCTTGAAGAATCACCTGTGGGAATGCAAGTTGATTTTATGATCAATCCAGTTTTATTTTCCTCAAAAGAGATCATGCAATATACTTATTTCATGTCAGCCACTGAGCCTAGATTGGCACAAGACATAGTAAACATAATATGTACTCTGTCATTGATTGATTGATTTTTTATTTATACATAAGGAATGTACGTAGTTTCAGGATACATATGATCATTTAATACATTCACATAATTTTCAAAGATCAAATTAGCATACTTGGGATATCCAACACCTTAAATATTTGTCTTTTCTCTATAATAGAAACATTCAAATTATTCTCTTCAGCTAGTTTGAAATGTACAATACATTATTGTAAGCTATAGTCATCCTACTGATCTATCTAATTCTAGGTCTTATTTCTTCTATCAAACCTTATATGTATATCCACTAATCAACTTCTCTTCATCCTTCCCTCTTTCTTCCTCTTCCCTGCCTCTGGTAGCCACCAATCTACTCTCTCTCTCTCTCTCTTTCTCATAAGATAAACTATTTTTGCTTCTACATATGAGTGATAACATGTAATATTTATCTATCTGTGCTTGGCTTATTTCACTTAACATAATGGCCTCAAGTTCCATCCAGGTTGCTGGAAATGTCAAGATTTCATTCTTTTTTATAACAATAAGATTATATTGTATATGGAAACCACATTTTCTTTATCCATTCATCCATTGATGGGCACATAGGTTGATTCCATATTTGGGCTATTTTGAATAGTGCTGCAATAAGCATGGGAGTGAATATGTCTTTTCAATCTCATGAGTTCCTTTCTTTTGGAGACATATCCAGTAGTGTAATTTCTGAATCATGTGACATTTCTATTTTTAGTGTTTTGAGGAACCTCCATACTGTTCTCCATAGTAGCTGTACTAATTTATATTCACATGAACAGTGTACAGTGTTTCCCTTTCTCCACATGCTCACCAGCTGCTGCTATTGTCTGTCTTTTTGATAAAAGCCATTATAACTGGGGTGAGATGGTATCTCATTGTGATTTTGATTTGCACTTCTCTGTTGATTAGTAATGTTGAACATTTATTCATTCACCTGTTAGACATTTCTATTTCTTCTTTTCAGAAATGTCTGTTGAAGTCTTTTGCCCATTTTAAATTTGTATTATTTGGTTTTGTTGTTTTTATTATTATTGGGTTGTTTGAGTTTGTTATATATCTTGGTTACAAATCCCTTGTCAGATGGGTACTTTGCAAATATTTTCTCCCATTCTGTAGGTTGTATTTTCATTTTATTGATTATTTTCTTTGCTGTGTAGAAGCATTTTAGTTTAATGTAAACCCACTTGTCTATTTTTATTTTGGCTGCTCCTTTTGAAGTTTTATGCAGAAAGTATTTGCCCAGATCAATGTCCTGGAGTGTTTCCCCAATGTTCTTTCATAGTAGTTTCATAGTTGCAAGTATTACATTTAAATCTTTAATCCATTTTTATTTTATTTTTGCATATGGTGAGTGATAGGAGTCTATTGTCATTCTTCTGCGTATAGATATCCAGTTTCCTAGGACCATTTTTTGAAGAAACTGTCTTTTCCTCCAGTGTGTATTCCTTGTCAAAGCTTAAGTGGCTGTAAATGTGTGGATTTATATCCAGTTCTTTATTATGTTCCACTGCTTTGTATATCTGCTTTTCTACCAGTACCATGCTGATTTGGTTATTGTAGCTTTGTAGTAAATTTTGAAGTCAGGTAGTGTGATGACTCCAGTTTTGTTCTTTTTGCTCAGGATTGCTTTAGCTACTTAGGGTCTTTTGTGGCTCCATATAAATGCTATTATTTTTTCTATTTTTGTGAATAATTTATTCAGGATTTTAACAGGGATTGCATTGGATCTGTAAATTACTTTGGGTAGTATTGTCATTTTAAGCATATTAATTCTTCAAATTCATGAACATGAAATACTTTCTAATTTTTTGTTTCCTCTTCAATTTCTTTCCTCAGTGTCTTATAGTTTTCCTTGTATAGATCTTTCACTTCGTTGATTAAATTGATTCCTTGGTGTTTTCTACTTTTGTAGCTATTGTAAATGGGATTGCTTTTTTGATTTCTTGTTCAGATTTTTTGCTGTTGACCTATATAAATGTTACTGCTTTTTAATGTTAATTTTGTATTCTGGAATTTCACTGAATTTATCTGACAGTTTTTTGGTGGAGTCTTTAGGTTTATTTATGTATAAGATCATATTGTCTCTGAACAAGGCTAATTTGATTTCTTCCTTGATAATTTTGATTCCCTTTATTTGTTTGTCTTGCCTAATTGCTCTGGACAAGACTTCCAGTACTATGTTGAATAAACGTGCTGAAAGTAGGCACTGTTGTCTTGTTCATATCTTAGAGGAAATGCCTTAAATTTTTCCCAATTCAGTGTGATGTTAGCTGTGAGTTTGTCGTAAATGGTATTTTTTGAGATATATTCTTTATCTAGTTTGATGAGGGTTTTTTATCACAAAGACATATTGAATTATACAGAATACTTTTCTGTATCTATTGAGCTAATCATACATTTTTTGTTCTTTGTTCCATTAATGTGATGTAGCACATTTACTGATGTGCTTATGTTGAACCATCCTGGCGTCCCTGGGATGAATCCCGCTTGACCATGGTGAATGTTCTTTTAAATTTGTTGTTGGATTTGGTTTGCTAGTATTTTGTTGAGGATTTTGGCATCTATATTAATTGGTGATATTGGCCTGTAGTTTATTTTTTTGTTGCTTCCTTGTCTGGTTTTGGTATCAGGGTAATGTTGAACTCATGAGTTGAGTTTGGAAATATTCTCTCCAACTTTTTTGAAGGATTTGAGTAGAATTAGTACATCTTCATAACTTTGGTAAAATTCATCAGTAAAGTCATTAGGTTCTAGACTTTCCTTTGAGGGAGAATTTATATTACAGCTTCAACCTCATTACTTGTTATTGATTTATTGAGGTTTTCTATTTATTCATGGTTCAATCTTGGTTGGTTATATGTGTCCAGAAATTTATCTATTTCTTCTGTATTTTCCAGATTATTGACATATAGTTTTTTATAATAGTCTTTAGTGATTCTTTGTATGTGTGTTATCCCACTTGTTTTGTCTCTTTTTTCATTTCTGATTTTATTTGTTTGGGTCTCTCTCTTTTTTATCTTAGTCTAACTAAAGGCTAGGTGACTTTATCTTTTCAAAATCCAGCCTTTAGTTTCATTGATCTTCTGTATCGTTTTTATCTCAGTTTCATTTATTTTAGCTCTTGTATTTATTATTTCTTTCTTTCTACTAACTTTGGTTTTGGCTTGTTCTTGCTTTTCTAGTTCCTTTAGGTGCATCATTAGGTTGTTTATTTGAAGTCTTTCTATTCTGTTGATGTAGACATTTATTGCTATAAACTTCTTTGTTATTACTTCTTTTGCTATATCCTATAAATTTTGATATGATATATTTCCATTCTCATTTGTTTAAATAAATTTTTAGATTTTTCCTTAACTTCTTCATTGGTCCTTTTATTTCTCAGGAGCATGTTATTTAATTTCTATGTGTTTGTGAAGTTTCTGAGGTTCATCTTGTCATTGATTTCTACTTTTATTCCACTGTAGTCAGAAAAGACAGTTGATATGGTTTCTACAATTATGAATCTGTTCAGACTTGTTTTGTGGTATAAGACATGGTCTATTCTGGAGAACATTTTATGTGTTGATAAAACCTTGTGTATTCTGCAGCAGTTGGGTGAAATGTTCTGTAACTGTCAATTAGGCCTATGAGGTCTAGTATGTTGTTTAACTCCAATGTTTCTTTGTTGATTTTTCTATCTAGATCTGTCCATTACTGAGAATGGAGTGATAAAGTCTGCTATTATTATTGAATTGCAGTCTATCTCTTTCTTTATATCTATTTATGTTTGCCACATATACTTTGGACCTCCTATGTTGGGTGCATAGATATTATATTCTCTTGCTGAATTAACCACTGTATCATTATATAGTAACTTTCATTGTCTCTTTTTAGTTTTTGATTTGTAGTCTTTTGTCTAAGTATAGCTTCTCTTGTTCATTTTCTTTTTGTTTCCAGTTGCATGAAATATCTTTCTCTATTTCTTCATGTTCAGTCAGGGTATGTCTTTATAGGTGAAGTGGGTTTCTTTTATGTACCATTTAGTTGGGTCTTGTTTCTTTTTCTATTCAGCCACTCTATGATTTTTATTTGGAGAATTGAGTTTATATTTGGTGTTATTATTGATAAGTAAGAACTTACTACTGCCATTTTGTTCCTTGTTTTCTGATTGTTTTGGAACTCCTGTCTTCCTTTTTTACTGTCTTCCTTTGTGGTTAGGTGAGTTTCTCTGGTAATATGTTTTAATTCATTGCTTTTTTTGTGTGTGAGTCTATTATAGATTTTTGCGTTGTGGTTACCATGAGGCTTAAAAAAATACTTTATAGATATAGCAAGTTATTTTAAAGAGATGACAACTCATCTTAGATCACAAAGTAAAGAGTAGGAACAAAGAAAAAATTTTAAAAATCCATACTTTACCTCTATCTCTCCTACATTTTGACTTTAGTTATTTCAATTTACTTAATTTTATTTTACCTATTTACAGGTTGCTGTATCTATTATTGTTTTTGACAGATTTGTCTTTGGGCCTTCTACACAAAAAAATTAATTGATTGCACACCATAATTACAGTATTACAGTATTCTGGATTTTCCCATGTCTTTAATTTTACCAGTAGGTTTTATACCATATTTTTGTACTTTATTTTTTTTGTCAGGTTAAATAACTCCCTTTAGTATTTCTTGTAAGACAGATCTAGTGGTGATGAATTCTCTCAGCTTTTGTTTGTCTGGGAAAGACTATCTCTCCTTTATATTTGGAAGGGTAACTTTGTTGAATACAGTATTCTTGAATGGCCGCTTTTATTTTCTTTTGGCAGTTTGAACACATTATTTTACTCCTTCCTGGCCTGTACAGTTTCTGTTGAGAAGACAAATTGGAGCTCTTATATGTCATATGCTTCTTTTCTTTTGCTGCTTTTAGGATCCTTTCTTGTCCTTCACCTTTGAGATTTTGATTATTATATGCCTTGGAGTAGCTTCATTTGAGCCAAATCTGTTTGGTGTTCTCTGATCATCCTGTACCTAGATATTTATATCTTTCTCAAGCTTTGGAAAACATTTTTTTGTTATTATTTATTTGAATAAGCTTTCTAACTCTTGCTCTCGCTCAACTCTCTGTTGAACACCAGTAACTCTTAGACTTGGTCTCTTGAAGTCATTTCTACATCTCATAGGCAATCTTTGTTTCTTTTTATTCTTTTTACTTTTTTCTCCTATGACTATATATTTCCAAATAGCTTGTCTTTGAGATCACTGATTCTTCCCTCTGTTTGATCCATTCTGCTGTTGAGAGCATCTAATAATTTTTTTAGTTCAGGAAGTACATTTCTCAATTCCAAGGTTTCTGTTTGATTTTTTAAATTATTATCTTAATCTGTTTGTTAAATTTCTTTGATTAATTCTGAATTACTTTCTCTGTTATCTTGAAGATCTCTGAGTTTTCTTAAAACTTTAGTTTTGAATTTTTGGCCAGAATAGCTCACATATCACCATCTCATTAGGGTCAAGCATTGGTTCTTTGCTGTTTGTGGAGATCTTGGTTTTCTGCTTGCTCTTGTTTCTTTTTCTTTCTTTCTTTTTTTTTTTTTTTTGAGACGGAGTCTCACTCTGTAGCTCAGGCTGGAGTGCAGTGGTGTGATCTCGGTTCACTGCAAGCTCCGCCTCCTGGATTCAAGTCATTCTCCTGCCTCAGCCTCCGTGTAGCTGGGACTACAGGCGCCGGCCACCGCGCCTGGCTAATTGTTTGTATTTTTAGTAGAGACGGGGTTTTACCGTGGTCTTGGTCTCCTGACCTCGTGATCCGCCCGCCTCGGCCTCCCAAAGTGCTGGGATTACAGGCCTGAGCTACCGCGCCCGGCCTCTGCTTGCTCTTGTTTCTTGTGGATGTGTGTCTATGTCTTTGCGCTGAAAGATTAGTTATTCATTCCAGTCTTCCTTGTCAGGTTTGTTTATTTATTTATTTATTTATTTATTTAATTTTTTTTTTTTTTTTTGAGACGGAGTCTCGCTCTGTCGCCCAGGCTGGAGTGCAGTGGCACGATCTCGGCTCACTGCAAGCTCCGCCTCCCGGGTTCCCGCCATTCTCCTGCCTCAGCCTCCCGAGTAGCTGGGACTACAGGCGCCCGCCACCACGCCCGGCTAGTTTTTTTTTTTTTTTTTTTGTATTTTTAGTAGAGACGGGGTTTCACCATGTTAGCCAGGATGGTCTCGATCTCCTGACCTCGTGATCCACCCGCCTCGGCCTCCCAAAGTGCTGGGATTACAAGCTTGAGCCACCGCGCCCGGCCGCGATTGAACGTATTTGCTTAGAGGTTCTTTATCGCTAGCTCAGTGCCTTCTTTTCACACTAGGTGGGGTGGTAAACCCAGGTTTGCCATGGATGTAGTGAACAACCACTGTGCCAACCTTTCCAAACGGAGGAGGTCCTACAGGGTGTTTTCCGGCAGTGTGAAAAGCCTGGCTGGGATTTTGTGCCCAGGGTATCAGAACAACATACCTCCTAAATGGTGCTACTGGACAGTCACTTTGATTCGACATCTCTTTTGGCCAACTTATAAAGCAGTATTTCCAGAGCTTGCGATGGGTATTCTGACTCCTCCCTTTGTCTCTGCCTGTCCTTGCAGATATTTCTACCTTGAGGAACTTGTGTTGCTTCCTCTGGGTTAAGGCAGGGACAGGTCTCCTGCTAGGGAACCCAGGATGGTGTGGAAGCTGGTTGTTCACTTCCATTTCACTTTTTCCAGACTAGGAACTCTAAATTGTGGGAAAATTTTCTACACACTTGGGGTTGGGAAGAACGGGGTTGGAGCAATTTGTGGATGTCGAGGTTTGATTTTCTTACCATCTGCTAAGATAATTTTTAATTTCTGTGTGGTGCTGGGAACTGTTTCATCTTCATATTTAAAATTTGGAATATTGCTGGCGATAATCTCAGTCTTGTGTGTTTGCTTCTTTTGTTTGTTTGTTTCTGTTCGGGGAGTGAAGACTGCTTGCTTCTATGCCACCATTTTGAAAGCAGAACCTATATTCTAAATCAAATTAGATATTTGGAGGACATCAGGCTAGTAGATAAGCTACATATTAACCCAGGGGTATTAAAACTTCAATTTTACTTACTTTTATTCAGACATCATGCTATGGAATAAGTTTTTTAATTCGCTTACCCATTTTAAAATACATCAGTCAGAAAGTCTTGCTTCATCATAAACTAAAGGTTATGGAGACAGAGTGATATTTTTTACTGTCCTGAAGAAGAAATAAATTACTAATTCAATCCTTTTCTGGCGATGCAGTTAACTGCCTGGGGTCTCAGTAGCTTCACTTCATTTAACATGAAGAAGTATAAAACTGACATATAAAAGTTTTCTGGAGGATCCACTCATAATTATTATTTTTTTCAAAATTTAGTAAAAGGTTTTAAACTAAATATAAGGCTGTCAAAAAACAGTGTTATTTTCAAGATAAACTACCATATGTATTATTACAAAGGCTATAAATCAAACTTACATTTTCTTCTCTATAAACAATTTTTTGCAACTTTAAATTAATCAGGATGTACATTTACCCTGTCATTATCTAATGTTTTACATGACTAAAATATTAATAAATTACGGGATTATTTAAATATATTTTATTGTGCTATAATTCATATTCAGTAAACCGAATGATCCCACTGAAAGTGAATAGTTTGGTGAGCCTTACCAAATGTTTATGCCCATATAATTACCATACCAGTTAAGATATGAAACATTTGTTTATGTCCCTCATGTTCCTTTTTGGGCAGTTACTCCATCCTACCCCAGGCACAAGAGATCTGATTTCTATCCTTATAAATTAGTATTACCTGTTGTAGAATTTTATACAAATGAACTCATATGGTGTATACACAGTTCTACATCATAATCTGAAGGTTATTGGTTCCAGGACCCTTGTGGAAATCCCTTATATAAAATGGCATAACAGTTACATGTAACCTATACACATCTTCCCATATATTTAAGTGACCTCTAGATTACTTACAATGCCTAATACAATGTAAATGCTATATAAATTGTTATCCCGTATTTTTATTTGTATTAATCTATTGTTGTGTTCTTATTTGTTATTTTTTGTTTTTTTTCCCTGAATATTTTATTCCCAGTTACTTGAACCCTCAAATGCAAAACCTGTGAATACAGAAGTTCAACTGTATCCCATTTATCTGTGGCTTTGCTTTCTGTGGTTTTACTTACTTGCAGCAAACTGTGGTCTGAAAAAATTCTGAGGGAGAAGTTCCACATTCACATAATACTTATTAAAATATATTATTATAATTCTTCCATATTATTAATTATTTTTAATATCTTACTGTGCCAAATTTATAAATTAAACTTTATTATAGATATGTGTGGATAGGGTAAACAGTATATGTAGTCATGTGTAGCTTAACAATGGGGATACATTCTGAGAAATGTTGTCCCTGTGTGAACCTCATAGAATGTACTTACACAAACCTAGATGGGATAGCCTACCACACACCTGGGGTACATGGTATAGTCTGTTGCTTCTAGTCCAGAACCCTATACAACATGTTACTCTACTGAATACTGTAGGCAGTTGTTACACAATGGTATCTGTGTATTTAAACATATCCAGACATAGAAAAGGTACTGTAAGAATACTGTGTAACAGATACAAAAGGATACCCTAGTATAGGGTGCCTACCATGAATGGAGCTTACAGGACTGGAAGATTCTCAGGGTAAGTCAAGGAGTGAATGGTGAGTGAAAGTGAAAGCCTAGGACATTACTTCACACTGTCATAGGCTTTATAAACACTGTATAGTTGGGATACAATAAATTGATGAAAATTTTCATTCTTTAATAATAAATTGATCTTAGCTTATTATAACTTTTTTCATTATACACTTTTAAATTTTT
Source organism: Theropithecus gelada (assembly GCF_003255815.1). Lineage (NCBI taxonomy): Eukaryota > Metazoa > Chordata > Mammalia > Primates > Cercopithecidae > Theropithecus > Theropithecus gelada. The sequence continues at coordinate 66,315,240 of NC_037676.1, read as the reverse complement.
TAACATTTTGACTCTTGTAGTAACACAGCTAAAAAAAAACACACTGTACAGCTGTAAAAAATATTTTTTATATCCTTGTTCTATAAGCTTTTCTCAATTTAAAGTTTTTTAATTTTTAAACATTTTTGTTAAAAACTAATACGCAAACATACAATCAGCTAGGCCTACACATGGCCAGGATCATCATTATCACTGTCTTTCACTTCCACATCTTATCCCACTGGAAGGTCTTCAGGGACAGTAACACACATGTTGCTGTCGTCCGTTATGATAACAAAGCCTTCTTTTGGATACCTCCTGAAAGACCTGCCTGAGGCTTTTTTTACAGTTAACTTTTTTAGTAAGTAGAAGGAGTACAATCTAAAATAACATTAAAAAGTAAAGCATAGTAAATACATAAACCAGTCACCCGTTTATTATCACTATCAAGAATTATGTATTGTACATAATTGTATGTGCCAAACTTTTATAAGACTGGCAGTAGGTTTGTTTACATCAGCATCAAAACAAGCAGGTGAGTAATGCATTGTACTACAATTTTATGATGGTTACATCATTAGGCAACAGAAATTTTTCCACTATAGTATAAGCTTATGGGACCACCATCCCAGGGATATCCAATCTTTTGGCTTCCCTGAGCCACATTGGAAGAAGAAGGATTGTCTTGGGCCACACATAAAATACACTAACACTAATGATAACTGATGAGCTACAAAAAAAAAAAAAAAAAAAAAAAATCTCATAGTGTTTTAAGAAAGTTTATGAATTTGTGTTGAGCTGTGTTCAAAGCCCTCATGGGCCACTTGCTGGGTGAGTGCCACGGGTTGGACAAGCTTGAATATACAGTTTGTTCTTCATTGAAATGTCGTTATATGGTATAGGACTGTACTGCAGGGTTCAGTACTATCCATGGTTTCAGGCATTCACTAAGGGTTTTGGAACATATCCCCTACAGATGTAGGGTGGCGACAGGTACCATACTTTTGTGCCCAACTTCTTTCACTTGGGTTACTTTTGAGATTTATTCATGTTATTTGTGTATTGCAACCTGTTCTTTCATATTGCTGACTAGCATCCTTTTTTATAAATATGCCACAATTTAGACATTTGGGTTTCCACTTTGTGGCTATTACTAACAAAGCTACTATGAACATTCTTGTCTTAGTCATTTTGTTGTTATGGTTTTCTTTCTCTTCGGGAAATGCATACAGGTATAATTTTGTTGAATCATACCATACATGCATGTTTAACATTAGAAACCATCAAACTGTTTTCTAAAGACACGATAACATTGCAAACTACCATGAGCAAATTTTTCGTCAGAGAGTTCCAACTGTTTCACACCATCACCACTTCTTGGTATTGTTAATTTTTTAAAGTTTTAGGCATTCTAATGGTAATGTAGTGGTAACCCACTGTACTTTTCCCCCAATAATTGTAACATTTTCCCCAGATGATTAATGATGTCGAATTCATTTTCATGGACTTATTAACCATTTGTGTCTCTTGTGAAGTGTCTGTTTAATACTGTTGGACATATTAATTGGATTTTATCTTTTTATTATTCAGTTGTGTTCTATATACATTCTGGGTGCAAGGTGTTGGTTAGATTCCAGCCCCAGTTGGGTTCCCAAACAAATGCAGCCATACAAATGACCACAGCTATTATAAAATAAAGTAGAATAACTGGCCAGTTCAGTCCAGCAAACTCATAATATCATGAGATATAATAAACTGTTGCTTAAAAGGTTTTTGTTGGGTATATGTTACAAGTACATTACATATATAATATATAGTGTTAATATTTTATCCCAGCCCGTGTTTTGCCTTTGTATCTTCTTAAAAGTGTCCTTTGAAGAGCAGAAGTTTTCATTTTACTGTTTTTTACTCCTTTATGGTGAGTGTTTTGTGTGTCTGTGTGCTTGTGTCTAGATATTTGTGTTTCTCTGTGTGTGTTTTCTGTTGAAGAAATCTTTGTCCCAAGGTTGCAAAGATTTTCTCCTCTTTTTTACTAGAAGATTTAATACTTCAGTTCTATATTTAGTTCTATTATTCATTTTGAGTTTAACTGTGTGTATGATGTGAGACAGGGTTTGATTTTATCAGACTTTTGAGACAGTTGTTCCAGTACTATTTGTTGAAAAGATTAATTCTTTCTCCACTGTATTGCCTTGAAACTTCTGTTGAAAATCAATAGCTATCATATATATAGGTCTATTTCTGGATTTTCTATTCTAATTCGTTGATCTACATGTCTTTATTTATGTCAACTTCACGTTGTCTTGATAATTTTAGCTTTATGTTAAGTATCAAATATCCCCAAATTATTTATTTTTTCTTTTTCACAATTGTTTTAATGATTCTAGGGCTTTTGTATTTCCATATTAAAACATTATAGTCAACATTTCAGCTTTTACAAAGAACCTGCTGAATTTTTTACTGAAATTACATAATTTTTATAAATTATTTTGGAGGTAAATTGACATGTTATTAGTATTGAGTCTTCTAATCCATGCACAAGGTATATGTCTCTATTTCATAGGCTTTCACTAGAAAGAAATTCCTCTTTGTTTATTTACACTTTCAATACTTAATATTTTCTTTAATTTTACTCAACACTGTTTTACAGTTTTCAGTGCCTTTTTTGGATCAAATTTGTCATTAAGTATTTATGCTCTTAATGTGATTGTAAGTAGTATTTTAATTTTAAAAATATACTTCTATTGTCCATTTCCATTAGAGTTCTAAAACTGATCAGAATTTGTCACTGTTTTCCTAAAAAACAATTGAATTGTTTTCTTCATTTAGTAAAACTCTAAGGTACTTTAATGAACTAAAACATTTTGCCCTATGCAATCTGGCTCCTGCTGTCCTACTGACCTCTTTGCTCCTCATTTACTCTGCACCAGACACGCTGGCCTCCTTTCTCTTATTTAAGCATGCCAAGGACTCGTCCACCCCAGGGACTTGCTCTTGTTTCTTCCTTGAAATGCACGCCTTCCTCTATTCACACAGGATGCTCACTTTCTGTAAGACCTTTGCCAATTATAGTATATAAAAAGGTAGCACTCACACTTGCATGCTCCAGCAGCTGCCTGTCCCCTTACTCTGGCTTGATTTTGTTTTGCAATATTTTATACCATCTCACACTCTCTGCATTTACTTGATAATTTTTACATTTCCTGTCACTCCCACTATAAGCTCATGAGGGAAGGAACTTTGTTTTGTTCACAGCTATATTTACAATAGTACCTGGTGTGTTGTAGTTGGCTCTCAATAAGTACTAGAATGAATGGGCTTCATGGACCAACAAAGAGAATGATTTTAGCGATAGAAGCAAAAACCAGACTGCTTTAGGTTGCAGAATGGCAAGACAGTAGAGGAAATGATGGTTAGTGAGGAGTTCTCTTTGGAGGGGCTTGTTTGATGAGAGTATCTGGATAAAGTGGCAGCCGCTTGGTGAGATAATAGAATAGGAAGTTTGTTGCTGCTTAATGCTCAATGCTTTAACCATAGAAGAGGCTAAACATATTTATTTAAGAAGCCCAGAAATTTCTCTCAATAAAACTGAATTAAATTATCCTAAGTGTACAAATAAATGGGGAATTTTCACTCAAGTTAGACCAATGGTCCATAGAGTTATGGACTCCATAACTCTAATATCTAATTCTTGTCATTTTTCTTCCCGTTAAAGCTTACTCATCTCTGCTGTCCTGGTGTGGGGGATGGGAGGGTCAGTGCTTCCACTTTTACCCTGGCCCACAATCATTAATTCATTATCACCGGCTGAGATCCCAATAGCCAGCATAGGACAGCCATGGTTCTCAAACGTATTTAGGGACAGGGCAAGCTCAAAAGCTTAGAATGGGGACAACCCATGATGGCATCTCCGTTCTTTCTCTGACTAGTCATGCTCCTTAATTCTCTGAGCCTGTGTCCCACATCTGTAAATGGGGGATAATAAGGCCTTCTCCATAGAGCTATTAAGAAAGTTGTTAGAAAACAGAGATAAAGCATAAAATTTCTAGTGCCTGACAGAAGTTATTTAATTGGTCTCCACATATATAACATTTTTAAGGTGAACATTAAATTCTGATACATAAAGTTCTATCACTCAAATTTTGACAACACAAATTATCAATTTAATTATCTAAGTTGCTTAAATGCTTAATTTCTTTGACATGTTTAATAAGACTAACTTTGCAAATTGAAACATAATATAAAATTGAAACCAACGTTTCCATAAAGAAAGCAACCTTCTGAATTCAGCAGAAGCTGAAGTTTAGGATTGATATTCTTTTTTCAAAACATATTTTATTTACTTTGCTTCCTGTTAATAACACTAACATATAAACAGAAAGAGGTACCAAAAGTTTTAAGGTAAGCGTTAAGGTCAAGAGAACTTAAACTATAGAAAACCCTATTCATCACATCATTTAATTGTCACTTTAGAATAGATGTTATTTATTTTTTTAGTAGTCTAGCATGAAGCACACCAGGGCATTGCAGCAGCATGGCTCGGTCATTTTCTTTTTTAAAATTTTTATTACTTTTTATTGAGACAAGGCCTCGCTCTGTTGCCCAGGCTACAGTGCAGTGGCTCAATCTCAGCCCACTGCAACTTCTGCTGTTCTAGTTCAAGCGATTCTCCTGCCTCTGCCTCCCGAGTAGCTGGGATTACAGGCTCCTGCCACTGAGCCTGGCTAATTTTTGTATTTTTAGTACAGACGGGGGTTTCATCACCTTGGCCAGGCTGGTCTTGAACTCCTGACTTCGTGATCCACCCACCTTGGCCTCGCAAAGTACTGGGATTGCAGGCGTGAGCCAATTTTCCCCGGCCAGTCATTCTTACATTCATGTGTGCATCAGCATCAGCTGGAGGGTTTTTTAAAACAGAATCATCATCCTGACTCCCATAGTTTCTGATTCTATAGGTCTGAAGTGGGAAGCACAGATTTTCATCTCTAACAAGTTTCCAAGCAATGATGCTGATCTAGACCCAAGGAAATGGTTCTCAATCTTAGAGGCACACTAAACTCACCTGCAGAAGCTTTGTTGTTTAAATACAGATTCCTTCCCTATCTAAAACATAATCCCTGGGGGTGGTACATTGGGATTTATATATAATTTTTAAAAAACTGCCTAGATACTACCAATGATCACTAAAGGTTTACTGTTATTGTTCTAAGACAGTGGCTCACAAACTCTGCTAAACTGGGAAGGTTTTAGAGCTACTGATGCCAGAGTCCCACATCCACAGTTTCTGATTAAAATTTTCTAGGGTATATCATGAGCAATAGAATTTAAAAAACTAACCATGTGATTTTTAATTTTGATAACTGTTGCTCTCAATTTTTAATTTGTTCTTTCATATTAGGCTATTTTCTTGCCATATGCCTATTTTTGATGGCCTATACATATTTATTAAAAAATCTATTGTGGGCAAGGTGTTATGGTAAGTATAATATAAAATATAAAAAGATATAGGTAAGAGGTTTTCCCCAAGTAGACCATATCCTAATTGAGGAAGTTAAGGGATCCGGACATGAAAGTAACTAGAAATGTAGAGGTATCTGAAATTACCTTTGAATTAAAAGATTAGAAAATGCTTATAAGTAAATTTAATATCTCTATTCTGGCTAACTGAAGCTTTGAGGTTACCTGTTTTCTAGACTTCAAGTATATAAAGTTGAAAGTATAAGTGAGACACCAATAGCAGAAAAATTATTGATTAGATGTTGAAATCTATTAAAAGATACAGAATTAATTTTAATCATAGTAATTTTGATAACATATTTTTTCTTGCAATGACATCATAGGTGAAAAAGAGTTTCTTTTTATTAGTACATAATAATTGTACATATTTATGGAGGTACATGTGATACTTTGATGTAAGAATATAATATGTAATGATCAAATCGGGGTAATTGGGATATACATCACCTCAAATATTTATCATTTCTGGTTTTGGGTACCATTCCAAATTTTCTCATTTAGCTATTTTTAATTATACAATAAATTATTACTAATTATAGTACCCCTATTGTGGTATCAAACAGTAGAATATAGTCCTTCTAACTGTATTTTTGTACCCATTAACCAACCCGACTTTATCCTTCCCTTCTCTAATACACTTCCCAGCCTCTGATAAGCACGATTCTATTCATTCTATTCACTACGTCTATGAGATCATTGATCATTTTTTTAAGCTTCAGCAAATGAGTGAGAACATGTGCTATTTGTCTTTCTGGGACTGGCCTATTTTATTTAATATAATGTCCTCTAGTTGCCTCCATGTTGCTGTAAACAACAGGATCTCATTCTGTTTCTATGGCTGAATAATACTCCATTGTATGTGGTTATACATGTGTGTGTACACACACACACACACACACACACACATATATTGATCTATTAATGGAACTTGGATTGATTCAATACCTTGTCTATTATGAAGACTGCTGCAATGAACATGAGATAAAATGTAGATATCTTTTTGATATACTGATTTCCCTTCTTTTGGATATATACCCAGCAGTGGGATTGCTGGATCATATGGTATTCTATTTTTAATATTTTGAGAAATGTTCATACTGTTTTCCATAGTGGCTGCACTAGTTTACATTTCCATTAACCATGTGTAAGAGTCTCCATTTTTCTGCATCCTTTCTAGGATTTGTTATTTTCTGTCTTTTTGATAATAGCCATTTTAACTGGGATGAGATGATGTTTCGCTGCAGTTTTGATTTGCATTTCCCTAATCATTAGTAATGTTGAGCATTTTTTCATTGTTGGCCATTTGTATGTCTTCTTTAGAGAAATATTTATTCAGATTTTTTGCCCACTGTGTAATCAGATTATTTGTTTCTTTGTTGTTGAGTTGTTTGAGTTCCTATATATTCTGGTTACTAATCCCTTGTTAGATGGGTAGTTTTCAAATATTCTGTGGGTTGTCTTTTCATTTTGTTGATTGTTTTCTTTGCTGTGCAGAAACTTTTTAGCTTGATGTAATTACATTTTAAAATGTTTGTTTTGATTACCTGTACTTTTGAGGTCTTACACAGAAAATCTTTGCCCAGACCAATGTCCTGGAACATTTCCCTAATGTTTCCTTGTAGTAGTTTCATAGTTTCAAGTATTACATTTAGGTCTTCAAACCATTTTGATTTTATTTTTGTATGTGATGAGAGATCAGGATCCAGTTTTATTCTTCAGCACATGCATATTCAATTTTCATAGTACAATTTATTGAACAGGCTGTCCTGTCCCCAAATGTATGTTATTGGCACCTTTGTCAGAAATGAGTTGGCTGTAAATGTGTGGATTTATTTCTGAGTTCTGTATTCTTTTCCATCAGTTTATGGATCTGCTTTTATGCCAGTGCCATGCTGTTTTGGTTACTCTAATTTTGTAATACACTTTCAAGTCAGGTAATATGATGGTTCCAGCTTTGTTCTACTTGTTCAGGATGCTTTGAAAAGATTATTTTTGAAAAGTGTGCAAAACAGTACTTATCTTCATTATATTGAGATAGAGAGAGACAAAATTTTTTTTCTTTTGCACACTGAGTAGTAAAACTTGCCTTGCATTTTAGTCCTCTTTTAAGAGTTTTATGTTTCAAGCAAAATTCATTAATTTTCAGAATAGTAATTTGTATTTTGTCCTACAGCATGGTCAACATGACTCCCCATTTTCTTATATAATTTGGAGCTAAATTATCTCACTTAGAGTTTGTGCTAATAAAATTGATCTAATTAGTTTTTTCCCTATATAAACTAGCTAGGTTTGCTTTGTTTGCTATCCCAAATTGTACTCCAGTGGCCATTTTGAAGTTGTATTACATTTTTACATAAGGATGTCTTAACAAGGAAATGTGGATGTATTTGTGAAATTTATAAACTTTATTCCAAATAACAAATGAACTTAATGCTTTCCTGTTGATGAACCAGTTATGTCATCTTCAGGTGTTAATTTTATGTAGTTTACTATCAGCCTTGTCTGCCTTTTCCTGTGGTGCCTTTTTGTAGGCACATGATGATGTGAAGCTCATCTAGGTGATTTACAGGCGAGCTGATGACATCTCTGTGTTCTATGTTCCATTTAAGGCTGCAGTAAAAAAACTGTTGTGAGAGCTTTGTCTCTTGAGAAATGCCATGACCTATTTACTTTAGAAAGCACAGGTCCTACGATTTCTAGTAGGTCGGTGGATTTAAAACTTAGAAAAACTCTTTGTCCTGTTATAAATTCCTTAACTTGTGCATCTAAATACTATTTTAGAACGTAGCAGAATCCCCGTGGAGTCTCTGTTCTGCCCCTCCCCTAGTCGTGCAGTTGCCCTCCCTTAGGACACCTGCTATTCTTTTATTTTGTATCCACCTAGAGACACATGGGCATATACAAGTGTTTATAATAAAATATAAATCTATATATTTATTTTTGCATTTATATAACACAAAAGGTGGCATATTATACACAGTTTTGTGTCTTACTTTTTCCCTCTAATAATATGTTTTTCATTTACTTCTACATTAATGAGCAAAGAACTTCCTCATTTTTGTTTATAGCTGAATTGTATTGCATTCTCTAGGTATAATTTCAGTAATCAGTCCTCAGTTGGTGAGTACTTAGATTGTTTCTGCTTTGCTATTAGAAAATATTTGCTGTCATACATATACTTGTATGTTATTTGAATGTGATAAAATTTATATCTGTAGGTTAAATCCTAATAGCTAGGAAATGCTAGTTCAAAGGATGGTGAGCTTTACATTTTGATACATACTACCAAATTGCATTTCATCTAGGTTTCAACAATTTTCACTACCATCATTTAAGTAAAAGAAGATCTGTTTGTTTTCTGTCCACTTACCAGTGCAGTATGTTACCAAATTCTTCATCTTTGTCAAATTGGTAAAGTAAAAAATGTAATCTCACTATAGTTTTATTTTGCATTTCTCTGGTTATGAGCAAAACAACATGTTTTCTACTCTTGAACCATTTGCCCATTTTTCTGTTACTTGGTTGGTTTTCCATATTACTTTGAAAGATCAATTTATGTATTAGGAAAAGTTGTTATTTTTATAACATGAATTTTATATTTTCTCAAGTTTTCATTTGGCTTTGTTTTTTTTTCTGTGCACAGATTGTTGATTTTTACATGGTCAACTTTATCAATATTTTCCTTTATGTTTAAGTCGTGGCTTTTCTCCATTGGATACAGCATGCCTTATGGTTTAAACTGGTCTTGCCTCAAGCCCACGTCATGTTACAGCTGTTTATAGTTGGAAGATTAGATGCTTGTAAATTGATACCACAGAAGTTCTTAGAAATCCACTTTACTTCTTAAATCCTTTCAGATTTTTCTCTAATCTTATTTCAGCCTTAAAGATTGTTTTCAAAAAGGAAAGAAAGAAAAACTTTAACCTAATTCTGGTAGTATTTAAATAAACTTGAATTTAATGAGGATTAAATAATCTTAAAACATATTTGCCAATCATAACTAGCATTCAAAATGTTGACTTTTTCTTTCCCTCTGGGTTGTATTTAACTGCATGCAGCCAGCCAATTTCTTTTTGGTGGTATTATAAGAAGATATATCTGTTGGCTAAAATTTCGAAAAGACCCATGAAGGAGTCAACAAATATCACTTAAATTTGTGAATTTTCTTACAGCATCAAAGTAGATTTTTTGTTTGTTTCTGATATTTTATTTAAGATGTTATATCAAAATAAGTAATTTTAACCCCCCCAAAAAGAGAGAATTGATTAACAATTCACTTCAGGCTATTTATATAAAGAAAGAACTTTGGTGTAACTTTTATTCTTTGTAAAAGTAAAATGGTATCATGAAGCTCATTTTTATGACCAGAAGAAAGAAGATAGACTTTAGAAGCAGAGTCACTGTCCTGTGACTGAAGATGAGACAAAAATTGATATTTGAAGTGTCCATGAGAAAACATGTACTGTATCTTGACACTTAAAGGAAGAGTTTTGAAAATGATACCTGATGTTATGATTTTGTTATCTGGATTGAAGTAAAGAATTCTTTATTGCCTATCTGACTTTATTTTTCCTTGTCAATATTTAAAAGGAGAGGAATTTTGCTTGATTTACCCAGGTGGATAAAATTGAAAAAGATAGATGAATAGAAGTTTTACCATCTAAGGTTTGTGGGCTCCTGTCTATAGGCATGTATAGAAAAGTTATTAAATAAAAAAGTGTCTTTTATCAAATAAAAGATACTAGATTAAATACAAATTTTAAATAAACAAGTTCAGTGGGTCTTTGTGGGCCTAGCTGCCAAAAATTTGACCAGATCAACCTTCTGAATTAACTGTTCTTCAAAAAAACACTTGCACTTGAAACCCTATACAGCCTTCAAAGCCAGGCCTTACTCCTAACTTATTACAATGTAGGCATAGGCGGATGAGCTTGTCCACTGACTTACTGCCTGACCTTGAAAAAGTCATGCCACTGGTTGTAACTCTGGCCACTTGCAGACTTGAAACAAAGAGACACTATATTCATTCTATTTGGAGGAGGATGTTACATAGCCAGCTCTTAAAACTACTGTAAGATTGATTTAACTTTCTCAGCACAAATTTCTGGCCCTATGGCGTGTACCTGCTGACAGAGTACACTTATATTTGTCAATTTTGTGTGAGTGTGTGTGTCTTCTGTTTGTGGAGACAACATACTTCAGTATATTTAAATTCGTTAACTTTTCCTGATATGTTGATATTTAGGATATTGTGAATTAAAAAACTGTAATTTCTCCTCCTCCTAAACAAAATCTGAATGTCAAGACTTTTTAAAAAATCCCCTTTGTTAAAAATTATTTCATTGAAACATCATTCATTAACTCTGTGTAATTGATACACCTTAACACTTTAGTTGCTACTCCAGCCACATTTCTTTTTCCCAAGGAAGGGTAAAAATGAATGAATATTCACACTTAACTTTTAGCTTCAGGCTAAAATGTATTATGCACCGTATTTTGGTTTTTAAAAATAATCACCTTGTCATAGTTCAATGGCAAAGTGAAGTCAACTCTGTCAACAGAGACAATTTCAGGGGGAAGAAACATTCCTCACCCCCTTGAGTATCATTTCATTTGAATGCTCCTGATTTTTTACCTGCTCCTTTTTTTGGAATGCTCCATGGGACAATATAATGAAGTCTAAAATACCATGAACTGAAATCTCATCTTTGCTGACAGCACGTAGCTGACAAGTACTGATGTTCTCATACATTGTCCCTATTTGAACACTATATCTTATGTACGTAAAATGCATGTCTAGAAGTTTCCTTTTAAATTCCACAAGCACAGAAAAAACCTGGATCCCCATATGTCTAACAATGTATTGCATGAATATATTAACACCATCACAACACCAACTGCTTTCATTGTTTTGCTGTAAATGGAATCACAGTCAGTATATACATCACTCAAAATGTATTTTTCAACATGCCCTAGAGGAAAGCAAAAGCATTGATTAAAAATATTAAGATAAAAAAATTAAAACAAACCTAGTAGACATCATCTATCATAGAAGATCTTGGCAGCTGGATACAACTGACATGATACTGTGTAAAGGTAACAGGGTTGCAGAGCAAATTTGGGTTCTATTCTTTTAAAATTTGCTCTCAAAGAAAGATAAAAAAAGGTTGCCATAATTTAGTATTGATACTTTAGAGACTAACCACATTTTAATTTCCCTCTGTCTGAAACAGATTGAATAAATTAAGATTATCCTTCATCATGTGAATATAATTAACCTAGGCTTTTCCTTTAATGTTTTATTTTTTGCCCTGGTCCTTGTGCCCTGTGTGAAGCACATGAGCTCTCAGGGCTTGGGATGGCCATGGCCACTGTCCACTAAGCATGCCCAGCTTCCTCCTACCCACAGCATGTTATGAGGTCATATGAGATTTGAAGAGACTTTGAGGCTTTCAGAAGAAAAGCTCAATGTGAATTCAAGTGGCAGTTACTGCCAAGACTTAAATATACTGCATCTAAGAAAATCTTTGGTTTGATACTCTTTTCTTAAGTTTCAGGAGAAAAAGTTGAGAAAATTCATGTTATGACAGGAGGCCAAAAGCCAACAGTAGTTCAAAATAGTTGATCCAAGAAAGAAATTGTATTGAGCTATGGTAAATGAGCAAAGTAAGAATAACTTCAGTGAATTTCATAAAGGTCAAAGACAACTTTGTAGACAAAAGTCCCAAACTGCCTGTGTTCTGCAGCTCCCCATGAAGTTTTTTGTTGTAGAATTCTGTATATGTGGACCTACTTTTTTAGGAGATTGTAATAAAAGCCACCAAAGCAATTCTGGACCACTACCCAAATTAGTAAGTATATGTATTTTATGTATTTTATATATATATATACACACACACACACACACTATATATATATATGCACACTATACACTATAGATACACACTATATATATGCACTATATTTTTATGAAGCAAAATTACATTACATATAATTTTTTCATATATATAATTTTTCTAAATATATATATTTTATATATATATATGTTTGGAGAGAGAGAGAGAGCTCTGTAAATGCCAAATAAATACACAACGTGAGGGGCATTATGTAGGTTCCTATAACTTTTAGATTTCATTTATAAACTCATAAACTTTCTAGACAGAGTGAGAAAAATATGTAGATAGTATGATATTGTCAATGTGAGAGAGAGAATTGAATTAAGAATATTTTTGTCCTGGTTTAAAATGGCCATTAGTTATACATTACTTAACAACATCCAGTTAGGTGGTCAATTATAGACTGCTCATTTCTTCACATCATGTCTTCTTTTTCTTCCAATATAGTTTATTATCATAAGAAACTCTTTGTGCTATTTGAGAACAAAGGAGGTGAAAATTATATTTCAGAATATTCTTTGAGTACCCATTCCCTCCTGCCTCCTCAACTCTCCTTATGAAGCTCTCTGGGTATATCTCTGTCATGGCACCAACAACACTGACTGGAATTGTGTGTTTAGAAATCTTTCTCCTAGAGGACAAGGACTACTTCTAATGCAGTGTTTGGTAATTAAGTAATTGAATTCAACTGAGTGTTGTCCTTATGCTCAAGAAATATCACTAAGAAGCCATTCTCAAAAGGAAGATTACGAAACTTAAGTAGAAGTTTAGGAGAGCAGTCATTGACATTCCTTAAACTATTAGGTAAGCATGGTCTGCATTAATAAATGTGTATCATGAAAACATAATAACGTAACTACTGGTGAGGCCACATTTGGAGTAATACCTCTATTTCTAAGCAGTACATTTTGGAAAATTGTTAGTATACAGTGTAACTGGAGAAAGAATCCAAGAAGCTAGAAAAGCTCAACCTGCAGAAGGCTTTGTGGAATAGTATCTTTGTTTCTATTTGGTCAGTGTTTTTTCTTTTCTTTTCTTTTCTTTTCTTTTCTTTTCTTTTCTTTTCTTTTCTTTCTTTTCTTTTCTTTTCTTTTCTTCCTTCCTTCCTTCCTTCCTTTCTTCCTTGTCTTTCTTTCCTTTTCTCTTTCTTTCTTTCTTTCTTTCTTTCTTTCTTTCTTTCTTTCTTTCTTTCTTTCTTTCTCTCTTTCTCTTTCTCTCTTTCTCTCTTTCTTTCTTTCTCTTTCTCTCTTTCTCTTTTTCTTTCTTTCTTTCTCTCCCTTTCCTTCCCCTCTCCTCTCCTCTCCTCTCCTCTCCTCTCCTTTCCTTTCCTTTCCTTTCCTTTCCTTTCCTTTCCTTTCCTTTCCTTCCCTTTCCTTCCATTTCCCCATCCCTTCCTTTCCCTTCCCTTCCCTTCCTTTCCCTTCCCTTCCCTTCCCTTCCCTTCCCTCCCTCCCTTCCCTTCCTACTCCCTCCCTCCCTCCTTCCTTCCTTCTTTCCTTCCTTCCTTCCTTCCTTCCTTCCTTCCTTCCTTCCTTCCTTCTTTTTCCTTTTCCTTTTTTTTTTTTTTTTGACAAAGTTTCGCTCTGTCCCGTAGCCTGGAATGCAGCAGCACAATCTCTGCTCACTGTAGCCTCAAACTCCTGGGCTCAAGCAGTCCTGCCACAACACTCTCTTGAGTAGCTGAGACAGGCATGTGCCACCACACCCGGCTAATTTTTACATTTTTTTGTAGATATAAGATTTCACCATGTTGCCCAGTCTGATCTCAAACTCCTGGTCTCAAGCATTCTTCCCACCTGGCCTCCCATAGTGCTGGAATTATAGATGTGAGCCACTGTGCCTGGCTTGGTCAGTTTTTTATGAAACAAAATTACATTTTTTATGACCCTAGAGGAAAGAATTAAGAGTGGTTATAGTTAAATAGAAGCACATTGGGCTGTATATAAGAAATGAGTTTTTATTTTTCAGTATTCTCAGTGTTTTAAATAAAAATAAATATAAAATTCCGTCTACCATTATCATTTATTAATGTAGCAATGTCTTCACAGAAGACAATAAATGGACATAATCTCATTTTAAAGGTGTTTCCTTTCATATTAATAAATTTAACTGTAAAAATCTCAGGACATCATCCTTATTTTTCTTCAATTTGATCTAAGGACGACATTTGGGAGCTGTTTGCCCTAGTTACGTTACTTTCTTCTCTCTCTGAGTCTTTAATTCCATTAATTCAACACAAGGGCAAAAGACAACTGATACTAGCGGTTTTAAATTAAAAAAAAAAAAATTAAGTTATTTGTAGTTTAAAATTGTCTTTAGTCCCTTATTAATGCCTTAACAAAACATTATTCTCCTAGAACTGGAAGAGAAATGTAGGGTTAAAAAACAGATGTCACTTGCTTAAAACTCTGGAGCATGCATCAGGATGTTTCTTCTCTTTGTATTAGGCTCTATTTAGGTGACAATGCAAATAATTTGGTAGAATGGACTTTTCTGCATTCTCTTTTTCTCTTCAGTCTTTCAGTTGGCATGAACTGGAATGGTAGGCCATCATTTATATAGGAGAATTAGTAAACTCTAGATAAATGCTTTAAAACTTTAAGTATTGAAGAATGTAGTCAGTATTTTTCAAATATCCAAAAGCTATTTTCAGCTTCAGAAAGAAGTGCAAAGCTACACAGGGAGTTAATATCTTCTTCCACTGGAGAGAAGCTACTATTATATACAACAGTAACTAAAAGAAAATTTATTTAATTTATTATTTCAATTTACAGAAGTGCATCCACAGACCAGACCACAGTGTAACACAGAGTATATATTTCATTTCAGTAAAGAAAGATTAAACTGAATCAATATTTGAAGGACTTGGGCACAGTATGAAGGTCAACAGACTCCAGATCATTCTATCTACCCTGCATATTTGGATATTTGTGTAAATGTATGAGTATGTGTGCAGTACTCATTGACTTGTGTATTTTAAAAGGACACTTTTGGGGTGTTATAATCTGACTACCCAAACCTGTCTCTGAAATGCCATGCGTAATCAATCCCTAGTTCCCTCCTCTGTCATGTACGTGTAGCCTGCTTGTTGCTTAAAGAAAATGCATTCATTTTAGCACCTTGTTCTTTACTTTATGGACCAAATAATTTTTACATTCAAAATAACTCATTTAATTCTGGGTTGCAGACTAATGTGGTTTATTGGAATATTGTAAATAAGGTTTGATGTTTCTTTAAAACCTTCCTTTAGGAGAGTGCATGCCACTTTCTTTTTTTGCATTTCCATGAAGTTCTAGGAATTTAAATAGCAGCTATATCAATCAATAATCTTGTTTAACCATCCCAAACTCTTGGTTTCTATTATGTACTGGGTCTAATCCTGTTTTTATGTGCACAGTAATATATAATTTCTCACTGGGTCATCACAAAAGCGACATAATAAATCCAGCAGAGAAAGATAATCAGTGTTAATAGAGGATCATTCCAAAGCCATCGTGATTTGAACTCCTTGCCAAGTTAAGCAGAAGGATATTGTACAAAGCAAGTCTTCTTTAAGGAGAGATGTTCTCAGATCCAACTTAGGTTTATTAAATTCAAGATCAGTCCTAGATCATGGTACTCTTTTTTTTAAGTCTTTATTTTTGTGTTTGTTTTTCCCTCCTGTTTTTTTCACCCCAAAAATCTACCATATTTTCAGCATTTTGTTTTGTTTTTGTTTTTGTTTTTGTTTTTGTTTTCCTTAGACTCAGAATCAGAGTTATACCAGAGCACTCAGAAGAGCAGTGCAAAATATCTAATTGCAGTTCTGGGACAAGATCAAAGCTGTCTGTGTAAAAGTTAGTGAAAACCATGAGGTAGTTTGAAGGCAGCTTTCCAGGACTCTTTCATGATATGACACTGGGGTTCCGAGATAGTCATTCAGAATGGGATTAGAAAAATGAAACTGTCTCCAACTGAAGAGTGTGTGTACTTACTGTCATCTTTATCTTAAAACTCACTTTTTCATATTTGCTGAGGTGTAGCCAAGCTGTTGTTTGAAAACCAACCACAGTAATGTGTTAGACTCTTACTAACTAAAAAGCTCCTAAACACAATCATATCTAGAATATAGTTTTATTTCAAGGTTATTTCTGTGCATTTATTTGGAATAAAAAGAAATATTCTAATAAAATTGTTTAAAATATCATTTTAAATTGATATTTCTCTTTTGAGAAGATTTTGATATTCTGGACTTTTTAGCAGATCTATGTAATTTTCTCTTAAGTGTAGGGAATTTTCCAAGATTTAAGGCATGATTTTTTAGTAGCAGATGCTAATCCATGTTTTCAAATGGGTATTTCAGAGAGCTTTTCTTTTTCATCCTTAATAATTTTCTTGCTCTTTTGAATCTAGACTCTAAATACACTCTAACTCGATCAAAGAACCTGAGGCCATATAGACAAATGGACTATTAGGTCTGCAAAGGTAAAGGAGAATGGAAAATTGATTAAAAACATATGAGGGATTCACTTAGCAGATAAGGTGAAAAGTGAATTTAAGGCATTATCTGGAGAAGGTGCAAGAAAGCTACGCTTAAGGGTTGAGTAGGAGCATTCTTACAGTATTCTAGAAGTACTTTTGTTCTAATAAACCAAACAAGAGTCTATATGGAAGAGTCACTTCTGTGGCCTTCACTTGTACATAAAAATTAAAATCCCAAAGGCACTTCGCTTATTTCCATTATTTCTAGATTATAATTTGATATGCTGGAAAGTACATCAAATACAACTATTTATTAGATTTTAACAATTTTAACTGATTCAGCAAATGTCTAACATCTTCTCTCTTCCTAGGATAATATTTTCTCAGATGGAAATATTTAAGTGTATTATAATCTTTTATTTTACCTATCAAATCATTATCTTTTCTTTTACCTATACAATTATTACCAGTGGCTGTTCATTTCTTTGGAGTTATGGATTCATTTAGAAGCCCAATTAATGGTTCGGTTCCTGCCCCAGATGCTCACATACACACAAAATTCTGGAAACAGTTCAATGGGCTTTGTTAAATCCTCAGAGTTTTATCAGTGAATACTTAAAAATCCCCCGTAAATAGGACAATATAAGATTGTAGGTTAGGTTCCAGTTTACCATGACTAAAGGTGGCTTTCTTTGTGCTTTGGAGGTGAAAAATAGCCAACAAGGCATTCAATCCTGGCTGTAGTCTTTGGAAATGATGTAACTTATGGGTCTGTAATGAATGTTCAGAGTTTTTGGGGTTAAACCAACTTCAATTTTAAAGGAAACTTCTTCATTGCTACCCTTTGCTGCATTTATCTGAGAAGTAAGAATAATTATCAATGTACATTCCAAATGAAATCCAAGTTAATTTCTATTAGTGACAGGATGAGCAATATAATATGTAAACAAAAAAGACTACCTAATTAAAAGATTTCTGGAGGGGGCGGAGCAAGATGGCCGAATAGGAACAGCTCCAGTCTCCAACTCCCAGCGCGAGCAACACAGAAGACCGGTGATTTCGGCATTTTCAACTGAGGTACTGGGTTCATCTCACTGGGGAGTGCCGGACGATCGGTGCTGGTCAGCTGCTGCAGCCCCACCAGCTAGAGCTGAAGCAGGGCAAGGCATTGCCTCACCTGGGAAGCGCAAGGGGGAAGGGAATCCCTTTTCCTAGCCAGGGGAACTCAGACACACAACACCTGGAAAATCGGGTAACTCCC
>NC_037676.1:66106136-66292348 GCF_003255815.1 Theropithecus gelada | reverse complement strand
GATCTAGAACTAGATGTACCATATGACCCAGCCATCCCATTACTGGGGATATACCCAAAGGATTATAAATTAGGCTGCTATAAAGACACATGCACACGTATGTTTATTGCAGCACTATTCACAATAGCAAAGACTTGGAATCAACCCAAATGTCCATCAGTGACAGATTGGATTAAGAAAATGTGGCACATATACACCATGGAATACTATGCAGCCATAAAAAAGGATGAGTTTGTGTCCTTTGTAGGGACATGGATGCAGCTGGAAACCATCATTCTTAGCAAACTATCACAAGAACAGAAAACCAAACACCGCATGTTCTCACTCATAGTTGGGAACTGAACAATGAGATCACTTGGACTCAGGAAGGGGAACATCACACACCGGGGCCTATCATGGGGAGGGGGGAGGGGAGAGGGATTGCACTGGGAGTTATACCTGATGTAAATGACGAGTTGATGGGTGCAGCAGACCAACATGGCACAAGTATACATATGTAACAAACCTGCACGTTATGCACATGTACCCTACAACTTAAAGTATAATAATAATAAATTAATTAAAAAAAAAAAGATTTCTGAAAGAGATTTCAATTTTCTAAATGTTAGTGCTCATACAAAATAATATGTCTCAATTGAGGCAGCTTACATCATTGCCAAGTTTCTGTCATTTGGCAGGTTGCTCCAACATTTAAATTCAAATTTTCAACAAAAAGAACTCTACAGAAAAGGACATCTTCTTGAATAAATACAGTCTTACCTGACATTCACATATGAAGTAAACTATTGCCCCACCCCAGTTATCTTTGGATGGCCAGTTAATCAGTGATTAAATATTGATTGAGTACTTACTATGTGCTAGGCATTAAAGTATGGTGTATAATCTTTATCTTAAAGGGCTATTTTCTACTGGAATGGCAACTAAGATTTAATGTGATAATGTAATATTGGGGCAATATGAGACAAAATCTAGTCCCTCACCTAGGCTCAGGTTTTAGGGAAGATTTATTGACACGGTTATTTCTAAATATAGGTAAAAGGATGAGTAGGACATAGGATGAGCAAGGCAAAGGTATTTGGGGAAATGAGAATGGGATTGGAAAAGCTGGTCTGTACTTTAAGAGAAACATAACAGGTGTGGAGTCCAGAAAGCTAAAAATTTTGATTTCAAGAAAAAATATGAAACTACTACAGAGTTTTAGGCAGAAAAATGACATGAACTGTTCTGAAGTTTAGAAACCTCATTCTGGCTGACATAGAAAATAGAAGGTTAGATGCCATTTCAAAATTGCAGGTGAAACATACTGATGTCCTGAATAAAGGGTAGCTAATGGACAAGAGTGGAATATTGAAGAAGAATTAATTAAAGTTAGTAGTTGAATGGTTTTGGAAGGAGATCAAAGAGTAAAACATGATCCTCTGATTTCTGTTTTATGTGACTTGATAAATGTTACAACAATTTACAATGAGGGACATCAAAAAAGAGATGTTGTATGGAAAGATGAGATTATATTGAAATATATTGATTTGGAGTTGAACGTGGAAAGTCCATACAGAGATGCCTAGTTAATCACGAAATATATGAATTTGCTGTTGTAGGTAAGGCCTGTACTCTCTCTATATAGGTATAGTGTTATTGTTAATATATACATAGATAGGCCAGGTATGGTGGCTCATGCCTGTAATCCCAGCACTTTGGGAGGCTGAGGCGGGCAGATCACCTGAGGTCAGGAATTCAAGACTAGCCTTGCCAACATGGAAAAAACCCATCTCTATTAAAAATACAAAAAATTGGCCAGGCATAGTGGCACGCACCTGGAGTCCCAGCCACTTAGGAGGCTGAGGCAAGACAATTGCTCGAACCCAGGAAGCAGAGGTTGCAGTGAGCCGAGACCGCACCACTGCACTCCAGCCTGGGCGACAGAGTGGAACTTTCTCTCTCTCTCTCTCTCTCCCTCTCTCTCTCATATATATATACACACACATATGTGTGTGTGTGTGTATCTGTGTATACATATGCATATACATAGATAATTTAAGTGACAGAAAGGGATGAGGTCCACCAGAAAGAGTGGAGGGAAAGATGGAAGGAGAAGGGAGGAAGGAGAAGGGAGACAGAGGCCAAGGAGTAGAAGGGAAGATGTACATAAGATCAGCTTCAAGGGTGTAAATCTGCAAGTATCAACTTTTTAACAAATAAGTAAAAGAAAATAAGTTCAAAAGGGAAGGTTTGGGAGAAACAATCAGAAAGGTAAGAAAGAGCCTACTTGGTTGCCCAGATTCTAGGAAAAATTAAGGTTTTAAGAAGTTAAGAGTAACAGTGTTAATTGTCTTAATCTCTTCAAACTGCTATAACAAAATACCATAAATAGGTAGCTTATAACAACAGAAATTGATTTCTCACAGATTTGGAGGCTGGGAAGTCCAAGATCAAGGCACCAACAGATACACTGGTGAGGATCCACTTTCTGATTCATAGAATGGTTCCTTTTCACAGTGCCCTCAATGGTAGAAAAAGCAAGGCAACTCTCTGGAGCCTCTTTCATAAATGCACTAATCCCATTAATGAGGAGTCTTCCCTCATGACCTAATCACCTCTCAAAAGGCCCTCCTATTCATATCCTTTGCCCACTTTTTGATGGGGTTCTTTTTTTTTTTTCTTGTAAATTTGTTTGAGTTCTTTGTAGGTTCTGGTTATGAGCCCTTTGTCAGATGAGTAGATTGCAAAAAATTTCTCCCATTCTGTAGGTTACCTGTTCACTCTGATGGTAGTTTCTTTTGCTGTGCAGTGGTTCTTTAGTTTAATTAGATCCCATTTTTCAATTTTGGATTTTGTTGCCATTGCTTTTGGTGTTTTAGACATGAAGTCCTTGCCCATGCCTGTGTCCTGAATAGTATTGCCTAGGTTTTCTTCTAGGGTTTTTATGGTTTTAGGTCTAACGTTTAAGTCTCTAATCCATCTTGAATTAATTTTTGTATAAGGTGTAAGAAAGGGATCCTCCTTCAGCTTTCTACTTATGGCTAGCCAGTTTTCCCAGCACCATTTATTAAATAGGGAATCCTTTCCGCATTTCTTGTTTTTGTCAGGTTTGTCAAAGATCAGATGGTTCTAGATGTGTGGTATTATTTCTGAGGGCTCTGTTCTGTTCCATTGGTCTATATCTCTGTTTTGGTACCAACACTTTTCAAAAGCAGACATTTATGCAGCCAACAGACACATGAAAAAATGCTCATCATCACTAGCCATCAGAGAAATGCTAATCAAAACCACAGTGAGATACCATCTCACTCCAGTTAGAATGGCGATCATTAAAAAGTCAGGAAACAACAGGTGCTGGAGAAGATGTGGAGAAATAGGAATACTTTTACACTGTTGGTGGGATTGTAAACTCGTTCAACCATTGTGGAAAATAGTGTGGCGATTCCTCAAGGATCTAGAACTAGAAATACCATTTGACCCAGCCATCCCATTACTGGGTATATACCCAAAGGATTATAAATGATACTGCTATAAAGACACATGTACACGTATATTTATTGTGGCACTATTCACAATAGCAAAGACTTGGAACCAACCCAAATGTCCATCAATGATAGACTGGATTAAGAAAATGTGGCACATATACACCATGGAATACTATGCAGCCATAAAAAAAGATGAGTTTGTGTCCTTTGTAGGGACATGGATGCAGCTGGAAACCATCATTCTCAGCAAACTATTGCAAGAACAGAAAACCAAACACTGCATGTTCTAACTCATAGTTGGGAATTGAACAATGAGAACACTTGGACACAGGAAGGGGAACATGACTCACCAGTGCCTGTTGTGGGGTGGGGAGAGGGGGGAGGGATAGCGCTGGGAGAAATACCTAATGTAAATGACGAGTTAATGGGTGCAGCACACCAACATGGCACATGTACACCTATGTAACAAACCTGCATGTTGTGCACATGTACCCTAGAGCATAAAGTATAATAAATAAATAAATAAACATACAAACAAACATATCTTGCATCATTGGGGGAAAAAAAAGGCCCCCCTAATACCATCACCTCAGGGCTAGTATTACAACATGTACATTTTGGCTGGAGTGGTGCTGGGGAACAGTGTGTATTTCGACCACAGGAGCTATATCCTACAGAGATGTCATATTCCAGTTCAGGTAAGAATGAACAGGGATCATCAGATTAGTTGAAAAAAAGTATAAATATCCCTGATAGATAAAAGCTTCTAATGAAAGTGGAAGCCAAAATGTCATAGGTTGAGGAATGGAAAGTGAGGAGTTGAAGGCAGTGAATGGAAACTACTCTCTCAAGCAGGCTGGTTGCTAAGTAGAGGACAATCACCAGAGAAAAGTAGAGGAAAATGTTTATTTAAAAAATGTATCTTCTAACTGTTGCTCAAAAGAGATGAACTTTTTCATATACACAAAGCAAAATGCTACCAATTTTGTGTTATTACCGAACTTAAACCATTTAACATAGCTCTGAGACTTGTTAGGCTTCCTATAATTTGTTTTCCTACCCTTGTTATGAAAACCAGGAAATCTACAATCATTGTGCATACTATGTGGCTCTTATTTTCAGGTATAGTATCAAGTTTGGATACAAGAATCAGAGACATTAAAAGAAGAGAAACAAAAGCACATAGTTTTTTCAGTCAGCTGAGGTTCTCACTGAATGATGAAATAAAGCACATAAAGAAATGAGAGTGCCTGTTCTCTTTTATTTGTTGTTTCAAAATGGGTTGAAAGCCTGATCAATTGAGCCTTCAAATCAGCAAAAGGCCCAGAGTAATAAAGTGAACTCAAATAGGACAAAATCTCCCAGTTCGTTGAGTTCCCGTAAGCCGCACCATGATTGGTTAAGGTGGTTCTCCATCCTAAAGGTCAGCAAAGTCTTGCTGTCATTGCCTTACTGCAGCTACGAAGCACAAAGATTCTGATAATCAGTGTTTTTATCTTTGTTAGTAAAATCATGGGCTGAATTCTGCACCCAGTGTTGACCTGATGTTTGTAATTGTGTAAGTTGATGAGCTAAGAAATTTGTCAAGGTATTATTTCTCACCTTTTAGCAATTGTAATTCATTGGTCACCTTGTTGAGTGTGCCATACCCTGATCCTACAGCAAAAAGCTATTTAATATAATTAGTCAAACATTCTTTGATCATTTGAGTTAAAATAAGGGAAGTGATCTAGCAGGTTTTAAATACTATTTTCAGTAAAATTGATCAAATTAGCATCTAAATTATGTTTTTCTTTGATTTTCATTAGTTAAATCATTTAATATACATTATTATAATGGCCTTTGGTATTTCTATTTTATTTTATTGATCATTACTTTTTTTGAGAGAGGGTTTCACTCTGTCACCCAGGCTGTAGTACAGTAGCACCATCATGGCTCGCTGCAGCTTTAACCTTTTGAGCTCAGGTGATCCTCCCACCTCAGCCTCCTGAGTAGTTGGAACTACAGGCACATGCCATCACACCTGTCTTTTTTTTTTTTTTTTTATAGTGATGGGGTTTTGCCATGTTGTCCAGGATGGTTGTGAATTCCTAGGCTCAAGCAATCCTCCTAAGCCTCCCAAAGTGCTGGGATTACAGAGATATCTGTATTTTCATGGCTTGCATATTTTTTTGTTAATAATATGGAATGAAGCTATAGCATACAAATTCTCTACACTTTTACTTGTCTCTTTCCTAACCCCTATTTATATTATTGGTGCCACAATTGACATATACTTAATATGGTGTAAGAATCAACCAAATAGTGTAACTGTAGTTATTATTTTTAAAAAATTTTATATTCAGGGATGCTATAGTTATTTTCAGTGCTTTTGTCTTTTAACCTTTCTATTGTCCTTAAAAGTGATTTATATTCACCATTTCAGTATTAGAGTATTCTAAATTTGACTATATATTTACCTTCACCAGCATGTTTTATACTTTCATATGTTTTCATATTACTAAATAGTATCGTTTAATTTCAGCGTGAAGAACTCCCTTTACTATTTCTTGTAAAACAGGTCCTGTGATGTCAGACTCCCTCAACTTTTGTTTGCCTGGGAAGGTCTTTTATCTCTCCTTCATTGCTGAAGGACAACTTTGCTGGATAAAGTATTCTTGATGAGAAGTTTTCTTTGTTTGCTTGTTTGTTTTTTGCTTTCAGATCTTGGAATATATCATCTCACTCTCTCTTAGGATTCAAGGTTTCTTTGGAGAAATCTACTGATAAATTTATGGATGTTTCCTTGTATGTGGCATGTTGTTTTTCATTTGCTGCTTTCAAAATTCTCTGTCTTTGACTTTTGGCAATTTGATTAATTGCCTCATTGAAGTTCCCTTGGGATTAAATCTGTTTGAGAACATTTGAGCTACATGGATCTGAATATTCATGTCATTACCAAGATTTAGGAAATTTTTAGCCATTATTTCTTTAAATACATTTTCTGATTCTCGCTCTTTTCTCTTTCTTAGTTACTTCTAAGGCACATGCTGGTTTACTTGATGATATCCTGTAAGTCCTGTAGACTTTCTTTACTCTTTTTTATTCTTATATTAGTTTCTCCTCTGAATAATTTCAAAAGATCTGTCTTTGAGGTCACAGTTTCTTTCTTCTGCTTAACTATTGATGCTCTTTATTGCATTTTTTTTTGTTTCAGTCATTGTGTTCTTCAGTTTCAGAATTTCTGTTTGATTCATTTTTATGATTTCTATGTCTGTGAGCTTCTCAGTCTGTTGCTGTTTTGCCTTATTGATTTCATTTAGCCATCTATCTGTGTTCTTTTGCATCTTGCTAAGACTTCTTGAAATAGTTATTTTTAATTCTTTCTCAGGTAATTCATAGATTTCCATTATTACTTCTAGGACACTTACTGGAAAATTATTTTTTTGGGTAGCATAATATTTCCTTCCTCTTTTTTGTTTGTCACTAATTGCCTTTCATTTATTTCTGTGCATTTGAGAGAACAATCACCTCTTGCAGCCTTTTTGAACTAGATTCAGTTGTCAAAGTCTTTCACCAGTGGGTGGCTATGAGATCATCAGCTGCTGGGGTGCAGAATCTCTGCCTTGAGGTAAGGTGCAGCAACATGAGATGCAGCAACATGATCTCCATGTAGCTCCATCAGTTAAGGTCAATGTCTGTGAAGACTGCAGGGATCCTTGGCAGGAAAGGCTGTAGGTGCCTGCAATGGCATTAGTGGGTAGGGATGTTGGGGTCCTCAGTGGTGAGGGCTGCTGGGATCCTTTTCTCTTTCCACCCTATGTGGGGAAGTTCTAGCCAAAGGGATTCTTTGTGACATCAGATCTGGTGTGCATATGTAGATCACCCACAAAGGTAGGGTCTGAGGCCCTGAGGGGATAGCATACTGCAGTGGTATGGGCCCAGGGATGACAGACTGAGCAGAGAGACCTGGTTACTGGGGGAAAGGCTCAGTGGCAGTGTGGTCCTGGTGATGATGGGTTATAATCATAACTCAGCCTCAGGGGGTAAGGTAGATGGCCTCAGTGGCAGCATAATCACAGCTGGGACTTAGACCCTGGGGCACAGGGGACAGAGAAGCCCTGGATGTAGCATCTGTATATAAAATAGTTACTTGGGACTTTTATTGGTTATTATATACTCAAAGTGTCCTTATAAAATATTGTTTTCAATGGTTCTTATACCAGTTGTCTTAAAAGTGTTTAAATATTGTTATGTCATGTGAAATTTTGATGATTTGATTTTGATTTTTAGCCTAGTTATCTTTAATACCACCTTTAAAATATGATGAAGTGAAATACACACGTGTGTGTGTATACAGTCACATGTTGCTTAGCAATGGGGATATATTATGAGAAATGTGTTCTTAGGTGATTTTGTCATAGTGTGAACACAACAGAATGTACTTCACAAATCTAGATTATATAGCCTACCACACACCTAGGATGAATGATATAGCCTATTGTTTCTAGGTTACCAACCTGGATAGCATGTTACTGTACTAAATGCTGTAGGCAGTGGTAACACAAAGGTAAGTATTTGTGTATCTAAACATAGAAAAAGTACAGTAAAAATATATTATAAAAGATAAAAAAGATATACCTGCATAGGGAACTTACCATGAATGGATCTTGCAGGACTGGAAATTGCTCTGGGTAAATTAGTGAGTGAGTGGTGAGCAAATGTGAAGTCTAGGACATTACTGTACACTACTCTAGCTTTTATGAACACTGTACACTTAGCTTACATTAAATTTATTAAAAAAAAACTTTCTTCAATAATAAACTAACCTTCACTTACTCTCTTTTTAACTTTTATACTTTTCACTTTTTTAAAATTTTGGGGGTATTTTATAATAATAAATTATGCTTAGCTGAAAATACAAACAACTGTACAAAGATATTTCCTTCTTTATATCCTTATTCTAAAAGATTTTTAATTTCCAAATTAATATTTTTAATTTTCTAAACTGTTTTGTTCAAAAATAAAAGCTAAACACACATATCAGCTAGGCCTACACAGGGCCAGGATTATCAATATCACTTTCTTCCCCCTCCATATTACATCTTGTCCCACTGGCAGATCTTCAGGTAGGATAACAAGCATGGAGGTGCCATCTCCTAGGATGACAATGCCTTCTTCTGGATACCTCCTGAAGGACCTGCCTGAGGCTGTTTTTCAGTTACCATTTGTTGTTTCATAAATAAAAGGGAAATATTCTAAAATAATGATGAAAAGTATTGTAAGTATAAAAATCAGTAACATAGTCACTTACTATCATTATCAAGTATTATGTATTGTACATGATTGTGAGTGCTGAACTTTTTTGTACATCTAGAATGGCAGTACGTTTGTTTACACCAGCATCACCACAGACATTGAGTAACGTGTTGTGCTGGCTATGCATGGCTCTGAGTAATATGTTATGATGGCTATGATGTCACCAGGTGACAGGAATTTTTCAGCTCCACTATAATCTATGAGACCACTGTCCTGTATGCAGTCTGTCATTGACTGAAATATTGTTATGTGTCACATGGCTGTGTGTATATAAGTGTGTACACATACACACATACTTAAACATATATGCACTGGATATAAATACATATGTGAATGTGAACACATGCACTTACATACCTACACATATATGTATGTATGCATACATGTGTACACATACACATTATACACCTATATGCTATTATAAAATTCATGTGTGGGTTTTCCCTTATATTTTAACAATGGAAATGTATAAGTTTTAAAATGATAAAATATAAAGAGAAGTAAAATGACTGACTTAGAGGTAATTATTATTTTGGACAATAATTCTTTCTTTTTATGACATCTAACATTAAAATAATTCAAATCCATCTTGAGATGGTACATAGTTTATGTATGTGGCTAACATATTATCTGTTCCTCCTGAAAGAAGGATAAAGGAATATCTGTATAAATTGATATTAATGTCATAATGGACTGCATTAAAGAGAAGGGAGAATTAGCAATTCTGAATTTTATTGTTATGAAGATGTTACTCTTTTAAGCCCCTTATGATTACACTTTAGCGTTGAATTTTGTAACAGTTTTGATCAAAATAGTGGTAATGACTACACCTATAAAACTATTGTCCACATTTTTTGATGAGTTTCAACAAAAATTGTTTGTTCATAGATACACATATGGACAATCATCAATGGGATTTCAGTAGAGACATGATTTTCTCTCTCTCTCTCTTTCTGTCTCTCGTGTGTGTGTGTGAATGTGTGTGTGTGTGTGTGTGTGTGTGTGCGTTTTAATCCATTAGAAGATTTAGTCTGGTTGGCCTGACATAAGGGTGATAGGTTTCCATCTCTTAGTCTAATTAACACCTTTAATCTTTTTTAATGGTTAGGCAGTCTCTCTTTGGTTTTGAGGCATGCTAGAGATAAAAGCATAGGAGGCTGGAGGTTAATCCTTCCTGTACATTATTTCTTAATTTCTGCCACCAAGATTCCCTTTCCATGGTGGCTATTTATTCAGAAACCCTGACAATATGATTTGAGTAAAAGACAACAGAC
Source organism: Theropithecus gelada (assembly GCF_003255815.1). Taxonomy (NCBI): domain Eukaryota; kingdom Metazoa; phylum Chordata; class Mammalia; order Primates; family Cercopithecidae; genus Theropithecus; species Theropithecus gelada. Next base: position 66,282,312 of record NC_037676.1, on the reverse strand, counting down.
AGTTGGCTTAGAACTATCATTCAATACTACTCAGATATTAAATTATAGAGGATGTTATTCATTTAACAAGTGTTAAGTGAACACATCTCCAGTATCTTACATGTCTTTTTTATCATTATGCTTAAGAAATGAATCAAATTAATGCTTTTAGAATTTATATTGGACTGAAGTAGCACCATTCTTAGAAATACTCTAACAAAACGATAATAAAATAATGGAAAACAGCCCCAGACCTAATCAAGTATTTACAAGGAAATACTAGCTTATTGGTTATGACTCATTTTTATCACTAATATGAAGACAATTAAATATCCTATGGTACATAACAAAAAACACAATAACTAAAATTTGACATTCATTAAGAGATTTGACTTTTCTTCTTAGAATTAGGATTTTTAATATGTTAATATATCTTCTGTGAGATAAATGTTTTGATCATTTCCTCCCTCGAAATATTTTACAATTTTCTTTTTAGAATTTTGGAAAAAACTCACAAACACTTTGTGGAAATGGGCTATCCTTTAGAAGCTTCCATTAGAATTTTAAGCAAACAATAAATTTGTAAGTATTTTGAGACGAAATTGAGCCCCTTCAATAGATTTTTATGACTTAGGATTGTAGCTCAGACAAATACATAAGACCATCTTTAACCAATTTTGCTTTAATTGAGCCGATATGCTATATCTCCAGAATTGTAGTTGAGGAGAAACTTTTCAAAATAAACTTGTTTCTTTTATTTTAAAAAAAGGGGAATTAAAATATTAATATTGTCAATTTGAAAATGACTATTAAAATAAATATTCCTGCCTTATACACACATGTACATTCTACAGAACTTTGAATAACTTTAGGTAGAAAAATTCAGAGGTCAAAAAAGTGCTAATCAAACATTTTAAAATGAGACAAATTCCTTGGGGAAAATACAAATATAGGTAAATTATAAAATAAAACGTTTTCGGAATTCTTTGTTTTTCAGAATCCTTGTTAAAATATATGTGCGGAACACACTTGCAAAGAAAATATAATCAGCTATGCCTTTACTTCCTGTTATAGGCAAGGCTCTCATTCTGCATATAAAGTTGTACAATGTAAAAGTATATTAATCTAAAAGAGATTTATTTTCTTCTCAAAATATTCCTTTCAGAGGTCAGTGAGGAAAACAAAGAATAAAGAATAATAAAAGTCTAATGAATGAGGCTGAATATTATTTCTTTGATTTTTCATAAACCTAACTTTCTCAGTAGAAATCAATGATTATTATTCATTTTCCCTTTCTTTATATATTGTTCTGACTATGTAAGTTTTATGTGCTCATTGTATAAAATCTGTTATGTACAAAATGCATTTGTTCACCCTTCATCCTCTTCTGTCATTCTTCTTATTAGCTACTTGCCTTGGCCTGCAGAAGAAGAGCTCGACTCAATTTCTTTATCCAAGGAATGAAGATGAAATTGCCTGAAATCGTGTGTGTGAAAACAAAATGTAATGTTTGTAAAGTTCCGAGGACACAGATTGAACTCAGCAAATGTTAAGATCTCCCTATTTTAGAGGTTTCCTGTGCTATATGTAGCATCACACTACATTCTTTGTCTACTTATGTCAGTTATATTGACCAGAATACAATAGGATTGCTTTTGGAAATCAGGAAACTATGATACTATTAAGTACTGTATTACCTTTCCCAATGAATACTCTGTCTTTGCTCTTCTCTCTTCTTTCATTTTCTTATTGTTATTTTAAATCTCTGAATTAAATGCTTTATTATTTTTTCCAACTACTTTTCCTTTTCGTTTATAATCACTGGCTTCTAGAAACTACAGTAAATTCATCTGCAATAAAAAGCACATCACATTGTTACAGTTCTACACAGAGATTAGACAGCACCAGTTGGATGCATTTAGTGATGTGGTCCAACTCCATCACTAGAACAAACCCCTGCCCCCATTCCTTGTTGTCCTGTCAGGAGCCACAAGACTGTGCCCCAACTTGATTTTCTTTTAGATGTGTTCTTTTGAGCTGGTTTCATGGGCCTGAGACCAGTACAGTGACACAAAAAAGGGTCCATTCTTGGAGTTTAGTGCTCTGTCCTCCAATCTTGAAATTCTTCAGGATTTTGTCTTCGAATTTATATTTTGTGTCATTCGATGTCAATGTCACTGACAATGGAGCATGAGTTAGGGGCTTGAAACCTGCGTCACGTGCATCTTTGGGATGGCTTCCCTGGCCAGCCCCCAGTTCCCTGCTTTCTGCTCCCTGGTACCCGAAGCCCCAGCCAGCATCCTCACTTTTCCCCTGCCCCAAGACTGCTGATGCCCTCTGTGTGGGGTGGCCACGGGGTTGAGATTCTCATTTCTCCATCCCCACTTTGACTTCCTCTTGGGGCCAGGACAGGACACCCACTGGGTTGGAGTCAGTAGCATATGCTCAACTGTGTCCCAGGGCAAGGACCAGCCTAGGCATGCTGCTGCCATTTCCCTGGGTCCTGGAATACCCCCAGGGGCCAGGAACTTACTGTGTCCAGGCATGGAGGTTTCCATCTTTGAGAGGGACACCTGCCCACTCTGTGTTGGGTGGTGAGCATGGCAAAGGGAGATTCCCTTCCCAGCTTCAGCCAGGTCCAGTGCATCTGTCAGGTGGCAGCCAGGAAGGGTTCATAGCAGTGGTTGGCCACATGTGTGCCAAGTTTCAGGTGGAGTCCCTAGGTGCCTGTGAGTATCTGCACTATTTTGGCAAGTATTTCCATGTCAAGAGAGTGCCACCTTAAACAGCAAGTAAAATGTACCATGATAGATCAAGTGAAAGACTGCACAAAAATGAATGTTTATATTTTAGTACCTTGAATGGCACTTTAATCCTGCTTTTTGAACAAGGAGTCCTCTGTTTTTATTTGTTACTCAGCCCCCCAAATGATATATTAGGTGCTTTCTGCTCCCTTGTTCTCTGAATCTCCTGAATTGACTACCTAAGACTATTTTCACTTTCTCTTGTTTTCCTCTCTTTCAACTCAACTGATTACTTTGAACCCCATCCAGATGGAGTTGGCCTGATAAACATAATGGGCAGCCATGTTTTCCTGGGATTTCTGGAGTGAGTCCCAGACTTGTGTCTTCACATGCCTTGATGATGCTTGCATGTTTGTTTCCTAAGGAGCAGTGTTTTGAGTCAAATGGTAAATGCCAAATTTTACAGTAACAGTGCTAAGAGGTTTCTACAATGATATTCAAAATATTCCCACATATTTCTAATATTGGCCCTACTATGCTGTTCCTAAAGATTTGAAATTTATTATTTTACTAATTTAACCAATATTTGTTGATTTTGCACTAAACACCATGCACTCTTGCTAAGTACTTGGAATACATTCATTCATTAAATAGATATTTATTTAATATTTACTAGATGCTGGCTTCCATTTTAGAAGCTAAGGATATTGTGGTAAAGGAGAGAATCAATTTCTCTACTCTTGTGAATACTTATATTTTAGTTGGAAGAGGAGTGATAGACAATAAACAAATAATATCCAATTTTTGTAAAGTTTAGCAATATTTAGAGGTCTTTGAAATTATTTAAAGTTTTAAATTAATTTTATAGAATTAAAATATTTTTAATTAATATTAATATAAAATTAATTCTAGTAATTAACTAATAATATAGAATTTAAATAAATATGCTTTATAGAATGATGTACACACACATACACACAAAGCACTTTGTCCTTTCAGTTACTAGAAAATGTGCACTGATTCTTCCAGCACAAAGAATTGTTTTCCCTATGGATTGATTTTTCCAGCATGTGGAAATATGGATTGATTTTTTCCAGCATAGGGAATTGTTTCTTCTAGCATAGGGAATTATTTTCTTCTGTGTATCCTATATTCTTCTGTGTATCCTATTATAAACAGCCAATGGAAATTAAATGACAAATATAATCAGGAATTCCCAAATGCCTAATGTACATAGCTTAGGAAAAAGTAAAGACCTTTCCATCAAATAGTTCAAGATGTAACTAATAACCTAAGAAAATATACACAAGGACCAAGGTAGGGGTAGAGAAACAGAACTGCCATTGGGTTTCAAATGAAGTGACATGGCCAGTGGAAGACAGAGTGAGGAGGTGGTCTTGGAAATTTGTCCTGTGATGTCTGGGAGTTGACAGTTACAATGAATGCAGGGAATATTCTGGTTAAAGGAATGACATGAAGAGAATGGGAGTGACTAGCCTGGGTAAAGGGAATGTCAATAACTGTAAGGGAAACCAACACACTTAGGAAGTTAATGAAAAAATCCTAACTCTACTAGGCAAAAGATTCTAGACATTAGGTTTAGGTCATATAAGACACTGAAAGTTTTCAGGAGACATGATTAGAAATCAGGCTTTCTAAAATTTAACATAGCAGTAGTCTATTTGGTGGCTTTGCTTACATAGAAATAAAGGTGAGGAAATCAATTACAGTGCTACTGAAACTATGCAGTTGTAAAATGGCAAAAGTTTGAATTAGGATAAGGGCATTGGGTTAGACATGAAACATGGATTGACACAATTTGGGATAGGTGATATTGGAGAGAGAAGGATGAAAAATGACTTAGCTTTCTGCCCTAAGTGATGAGAAGAACAATGAAAACTTTCACAGGATTGAAAATAGGTGATAAATTGAAAATAAAAAATAAACTAAAAAGCAGTAAGTCCCTCTTAACCAATACTGTTAAAAGTTGGGGACCAACATTCTCCTCTTCACTAGCTTCATGACTATGTCAATTTGATACTTGACAATAAGGCTGACAGTCCATTTGCCCTAAGAAGCTGAATAGCATCCACTGTCATTGCAAATATCACCATTTCCTCAGTGAAGGTTGAACTAAATTACTTTAACAAGGCTAAATTAAAAATCAAACATGTTGATGCATTTAATGTGAGGCACAGAGGACACAAAAGGTCATCAAAAATGAGTGGCAATATTGATTGTCATAAACAACCCTTCATGGAGTAAAACAGGTTCAGTGCTGACCCTTGAAATGCAGTTAGCCTATTCCCAGTATATTTACACATAGTTTATGTAATTTAGAAGAATTATTTCTTTCTTGCTATATTTTATTTTTTATGTGTTATCTCAACATTTCCTTTCTCATCACAATCTACTTTTCTCTAAAATAATGATCATGGCAATAATAATTCCAACCTAAAGTTTGGAATTTTATGAAAGCCTTTCATTCTAATATATTAAATGTATGAAGTAGACAAAACATATCTAATGATACTTAGCAGACAAAAAGCTTGTGAATTTTAAACATGCAGACAGATAACTTGGACATTGTGAGGCAGCCAAATTTTTATTGACTCTGCTCAACTTTTACTGTATTTCTATCCATTTTCTAAGGAAGCATGTACCATCCCTATGTCCTTACTATTTCACAAGCTTGAATATTGTAAAATAGCCTAGGGTGGCCTTTGAATTTGGTTATAAGATGTTGGAAATATTCCTGGTTGTATCTGAGGTTTGTTAAAGTAGACTTTTGTAGACTAACTTTTTTTCAATTTATATCTAAATTGAAATGAGGTTGAGATGAGGTTGAAAAAATTCTGGCAGACATTGGGCATAGATAACACATTATTGAAAATTTGTTAATTTTTTTGTCGAATTAAAGAAAAAGTTATTTTTAATATTTATGATCTATCTTCATGGATAATTTCAGCAATTCCCAGAATATTACATGAGCCTATTACAAGTAGCTTTCTGCCCAAAGGCGCGTGGTCTTTATCAACCCTAAGAAGAAACATTAAAGGGTTTTAAGATGTGTAAGAGATTACTTGCAGGAAAATAACCGAGGGAGAATATACAGAAAAAAATGTTACCAGCACAGAGGAGGGTCAAGGAGTTGAGTAGTGGTCAAGAGGATATGAAAGCAGGACAGAGTGGGAAGATATAATAAAACTAGAGTTGTTGTAATTTCATGACAAGTTGCATAGAGGAATAAGGGAAAGGAGGAATGTAAGAGGACTTCTATGTTTCCAGGTTGGGCAAACAGGTCAGTACTGCAGTAACACTCCAAGAAAAAAAAGATAAAGAAAGGGGAGAAAATCTGGATGAAAGTATGGCAGAAGAAAGTGACAAAGAGGTTGGTTTGGACCATAGTGAGTGAGTCTGAAGTCCCAAACTGAGTAGGAATGAGTAGGAATGACCAACAGGCAATTGGATGTAGATGTCTGTAGCTTAGGAGACAATTTAGAACTTAATTATACATTAATTCTGGGAATCATTGAGATACAGCTGATATTCAGAGCTGTAGTCACTAAATTGAGGCATAAAAAGTGGCTCATAATATTTTAAATATTCACTCCCAATTTTTTTTTTCAGTTTAGATCTATAGGCAAATTTGGTGCATCTTCGTATCTGCTCCTAAATTCCTCTTCTGTCTTCTTATAAAATCTACAATTAATTTGCTTATATTTTCTTTGAGACAAATTATCTACTAGCAAATGCATTATGTCTACTACATGATGTGGTCAGTGGTTTACAGCTTTTAGATTAAAAAAATCATATGCCAGGTATCATAATAATGTTTGTAAGTGATTATTTAATTAATTAGGCACTCATGCTATAATTACCCTTTTTAAAAACAGTGTAGCCCTCAGTTTATTTACTACCAAAAGTGAGACATTCTAAAACATAATTTTTACTTCAATGCTCTGCCTAAATTGATTTTATGAATTTATGATGCTATACATTGGTTATTTATTTATTTATTTATTTATTGAGACAGAGTTTCCCTGTTGTCTCCCAGACTGGAGTGCAATGGCATGGTCTCGGTTCATGACAAACTCCACCTCCAGGTTCAAGTGATTCTCCTGCCTCAGCCTCCCAAGTAACTGGGATTACAGGCGCCTGCCACCACACCTGGCTAATTTTTGTATTTTTAGTAGAGATGAGGTTTCACCATGTTTGCTAGGCTGGTCTTGAACTCCTACTCTCAGGCCATCCACCTGCCTCGGCCTCCCAAAGTGCTGGGATTACAGGCACAAGCCACCGTGCCTGGCCACATTTGTTATTTTTAAACTCCCCTAATGTTCCCTAGAATGTGTCAGTCCCTATTTTAGCCAATTCCACAATTACTTGAGTTATTTACTCATCAAATTTTAGTCCATAATTTAAATATGATTGACATTTAAAAGAAGAGAAAAGTCAACATTTTTCTAAAGGTAGGTAAAAGTCTGATAAATATTCTAACATTTTGCAGAAAGAAAATGTCATAAATAATAGCATGACAAAAAATAATATACAAATGCAAGCAACCAAAAACATAAATAAATAACTGTGGGTAGAGAAAACTATATTTGTTCCTCCCCTAAAACTATCTATTAAACCAAGTAAATGAGAAAGCATTTCAATGATTCCTATATGCGTCAACATTCTTTTAGTCATGAATCAAAAGCTCTGCTGTAGTGCTGTGCACTTAAAGTAACTCTAGTGACAAATGATACTTTCATTGAGTTTTAATCCTTCTCTAGAACTTACAGAAAGTCTATTGATTTATGTGGGCATTGCCATCAAGAATATCTTTGCATTGTAGGGCTTTGCTTTTAGTATGCTTGACTTGCCCATCATAAAAGGCTACAACTCCCTGAACTCAGTTAACCATTGTCCATAGGGAAACACTAACATAGAATTTAGAAGGAACAGACAAATGATACCAAATAAGTAAAGCCAGAGCTTGAAGCTAAACAAGACTGAGAGAGAAACACTTTCTTTAGGACTTCTTTTTCTCTACGACATGAAAGCATCCCTATATGAAAAATAGGACTAGACTCAGGGAAGTTGGGCTAAAATTGTTCATTATATTTACATAAATACTCTATATGTGTGACAATTATTTTTGCCTTTTATAATTTATTTTAAATTTTTAGGGCAATGAAGCTACTCTGTATGATGCTGTAATGGTGATGACATATTATTTATTTGTCAAAACTCACAGAATGTGTGACACCAAGATTGAACCCTAATGTCAACTATGAACTTTAGTTAATAATAATGTATTGATATTGGCTCATCAATTGTATCAAAAGTATCACACTAATGCAAGATATTAATAATAGGGAAAACCATGTGTGGGAGGAGAGGGATATATTGGATATCTCTGCACTTCCTTTCTGTTCAATTTTTTTCTGTAATTCCTCTGGCCAGGTTCCAATTCTGGCTTTGCTATTAAATAAATGTGTGGACTTAGGCAGGTTACTTACTTGTGTTTTAGTTTCCTTATTTGTAAAACAGCAATTATTATAGTTCTTACCTCGTTGTACTGGTGAGAGGGTCGAATGGAATCATAAATGTAAAAGGCTGAGCTCACTACCTTGTGCACTATGCACACTCAGTAAATGCTACTTCTCTCCCTCCTCCAACACCCCAATTGTATCCCTATTCTTAACACAGAATTATTCCATGTCAAGGAATATGGAGTGCATATGTCACCATTATGAAGACTACCAATGATGTCAATTATGTTTACCAGTCCCCTTCTGATGAACATTGAGTTTATTTCTATAGGGGGCATAGATGCCTTTTATAGTATGTAGCAGTGAATGTTCTGGCCCTTGAATCTTTATTGATGTATCTGATGATCATTTTAGTTTAAATCCTATACACAGAATTGCTGGAGTCCCAATTACTTTCAGGATACATCACCTTCCTGGGGTATACTTGGTTTGTCCTTGCCTGCTTCCCCAGTCTCACCTCTCGGCCACCCCTCCCACTCCTACTCCACAGTCCAATTAGATTGAGATACTTTCAGTTCCTCCAATGTACTGTGCCCCTTTCTCTCCTTAGAGCACTTGCACATATGACTTCCTTTGCCTAGGACATCAACAGCACACTGTCTCTGTCTCTTTGTCATCTCTTTCCTAGTCTGGATGGATCTCTTGCTAGACTGAGTTCCATGAAAACAAGAAGCGTATCTGTATTTTGGGGGTGTGTGGTTTTACCTTTGAGACTAATTGCTATAATGTGTCTGGTGTTCTACACATTGTCAGCACCCCCTCCCCAAAGTAAATTAAGTTCTTGATTTAATTATCTACATAAATGAAATGCTGTGAAAATTGCAGTGGCTACACTGTGTGTATCTTACTTACCAGTAAAGTTTCCATGGCTCATTGAGACCCTTAAAGCAGCATAGAACCTCCAGTAATATTTTTGACCCAGAGCAGAATCTTAAATTTGGAAAGCCTAATTCTTGGTACATCTTCATTCCACATGATTTTGCACTAATGCCCTATGAGTTTCTCTTTTTATTATAAATACTAGTTTCTCCTGCTCTTGAACCAGACTAAGCATTAAAAAGACGATGGTGAGGATGGCCTGCAAAATTTTCTGTCCCTCTTTCTATATGTATATGCTCTGCAAAGTTCCAATGACTGTGGCTAAGGTGAATTTTATTCCTGTGATGAGCTTGAGTTATATGACAAAGTTCACCTTAAGGAAATTGTGTGGGCCTCACTTAATCACATGAACCCTTTAATAGCAAAGAATTTTCTCTTTCTGGTTGCAAAAGAGAAAGTCAAAGGTTCAAAGCATGAGAAATATTTGGAACACAATTGCTGATGTGTAGTGGCATCAGTGGAGTGTCCATGTGGCAAGGAATTTTGAAACCTCTAGGAAGTGAGAAGCCCTAGCTCAAAGCCAGTTACAAGACAGAAATTCAGGCCTGTAATTCCAAGTAACTAAATTCTGCTAATAACAACTATGTTCTTGGATTCTGATTTTTCTTAAACCACCCCATAATGAAGACTCAGTTTAGCTGACAGCTTGTTTTCAGCCTTGTTACATCATAAAAAGAGAACGTCATGCTGGACTTCTGGCTTACAGTGATCGTTCAGTGATCAATGGATGCTATTTTAAGCTACTAATTTTATTACCAGAAGATTTACCAATGGTTATAAAGCAATGGAGTACTAATGCAGTGGGGTAAGGAGTGGGAGTGGAACAGGAGTGTAAAATGCCCAGGTGCATTTATAACCAGATGATCATCCTTAGGTCAGGCATATGCTGGCAATTTGTAGATGACATAAGTACATTCTGAAGAAATATTTGGTCAGAAATAAAACCTCATAGAGGTGTGATTAGTGGGAAAACACATCTTGAGGATGTTACTATTTAGGTAGGTCTTGTGTTGGCAGTGAGGGAAAGCATGTCATTTTCAGGCGAGTGGAGAAGGATTTTTCAAGACAGGGATGTGGAAGGAGACCAATTTGACTGGAGCAGAGGTATCTTAGTAAGAGGGATGCATGGATGCATGTTTCCCATCATAGCTATAACAAACTGCTGCAAACTTAGTAGCTTAAAACCACACAATTTATTATTTTATAGTTCCGGGTGTCAGAAGTCAAAATTGGCTCACCAGGGCTACATTTCTTCTGAAGCTTGTGGGGGAGAACCTGTTTCTTTGCCTTTTCCAGCTTGTAGAGGCCGCCCGCATTCCTTAGTTCATGGCTCCATATCACTGTGACTTTGGCTTCTTCCCTCACCTCCTTTCTCTGACTCTAACTCTCCTGCTTCCCTCTTTCTCTTAGCAGAACCCCTGTGATTATATTAGGCCCAGCTGGATAATCCAGGATAGTCTCTCCATTTGAGGAGTTTAATTTATTCACATCTGCAGTCTCTTCTGCCATGTAAAGTAATACATTTGAAGGGCTGGAGAATTACTATAGGAGCATCCTCGAGAAGGTATTATTCTGCCTAACACAATGGGCAAAATGGGCTGGTTGATTATGGGTTTTAAATGGTCAACTGAAGAGATTAGAGACATTGATTCTAAGCAACGGAGTGATTTAATAAAAATGGCATTTTAATAAAATTAATATTGCACCAGATGGATCATTGAAACTGGAAACAGTTTCTGTGGTAGATTACTTGTAGTAATCTATATAGGAGGTATCAAGGGCATGAACTAGAATACAGCATTTAAATACATACTAGCACTAGATATCATCATACTTTGACATAAATGAATAAGAGAATGTGATTTTTATAATATATAAAAACAGGTTTCTTGTTTGTTTGTTTGTTTGTTTGTTTTGGCTGGGGATGGTGGCTCACGCCTGTAATCCTAGCACTTTGGGAGGCCGAGGTGGGTGGATCACCTGAGGTCAGGAGTTTGAGACCAGCCTGGCCAACATGGTGAAACCCCGTCTCTACTAAAAATACAAAAATTAGCCAGGTGCGGTGGTGGGTGCCTGTAATCCCAGCTACTCTGGAGGCTGAGACAGGCGAATTACTTGAACCTGGAGGTGGAGTTTGCAGTGAGCTGAGACCATGCCACTGCACTCCAGCTTGGGTGACACAGAGTGAGACTCTGTCTCAAAAAACAAACAACAACAACAACAACAAAAACAGTTTTTTTGGGACATACTTTACACTGCATGTACTTAACTCATTTAATGTGTACAATTCATTGATTTTTAGTGTTATTTGCAGAGTTTTGAAGTTATCACCAAAATTAGTTTTAGAACATTTTCATAACCACTAAAACCCCTGTACCTGTCAGCAGTAACTCCTCACTTCTCTCTTAACACTCTAACCCTAGACGATCACTGATCTCTCTGTCTGTATAGATTTGTATACCCTGGGCATTTACCAGAAATGAAATCACACAATATGGAAGTCTTTTGTTACTCACTTCCTTCACTTGCACAATGTTTTCAATGTTCACGTATCTTGTGGCCCAGTCAATACATTCTTTTGTTGTTGTTAAGTAATATTCCATTGCATGGATATACCATATTTTATTTACCTACTCATCAGTTGATAGACATTTGGATTGTTTGCATTTTTTGTCTATCATCAATAATGCTGCTATAAATATTTGTGTATAGTTTTTGTATTAATATAGGTTTTCCTTTCCCTTGGTATGCACCTTGGAGTTTAATTGTTTAATTGTTTAATCATTGATACGGTAACTGTATGTGTAAAATTTTAAACTACTGCCAGTCCGTTTTCCAAAGTTGGATTATCTTCATACATTCCAATCAGTAGTGTATGAGGGTTCTCATTTTTTCAAACCCTTGTTGATCTTTGTTATAATCTATTTGGTTTTAGCCACTTTAGTGTGTATGAATTGGTATCTCATTGTGTTTTTGATCTGTATTTCCTTAATAACTGTTATTGGACATCTTTTAATATACTTATTGGCCATTTGTATGTCTTCTTTTGGAAAATATCAATTCAAATATTTGGCCTATTTTGAAATTGTGTTATTTATCCCTTTAATATTGAGTTTTAAAAGATTATATATATATAGATAGATAGATACAAATTTGTTATCAGATATATGTGTGCAAATATTTTTCCCATTCAATGGGGTATCTTTTTATTTTCCTGATAATATCCTTTGAAACACAAGTGTGTTTAATTTTGATGAAACCAATTCATCTATTTTTTCTTTTCTTGCTTTTGCTTTTGGTGTCATATCTAAGAGAGTTTTGTCTAACCCTGGTTCACAAAGATTACTCATATTTGCTTCATATAATTGTATAGCTTCATCTCTTACATTGATGCTTATGACCCATTTTGAGTTAAAAGTTGTATACAATGTGAAAAAGTGGTCTAACTTCGTTATTATGCATATTGATATCCAATTGTCTCAATAGCATTTTCCAAAAAGATCACTCTTTCACCATTGACTTGTTTTCATACCTTTGTCCAAAATTAATTAACTGTTAATGTGAGGGATTATTTTTAGACACACATTTTATTTCATTGATCCTTATGTCTATCCTTATTCCGGTACTACACTGTTATGATAACTACAGCTTTCTAGTAAGTGTTGAAACTGGGTCGTATGAGTGTTTCAAAAATTTTTAATCCATTTCAACATTGTTTTACCTATTTTGGGTACCTTAAATATTTATATAAGTTATAAAATCAGCTTGCCAATTTATGGAAAACATATTGCTTAGATTTTTAGATGCTTGTATTGAATCAATCTGTAGATCAACTTAAAGTGTATTGCCATTTTACCAATATTAAGTCTTTCAATCCATTAACTAAGGATGTCACTGAATTTATTTCAATCTTCTTTAATTTTTTCAACATGTTTGTAGCTTTCAGAGTACAAGTTTTGTCCTTATTATTTATTTTTATTTTTCATTGGTGCAGATACTTGTGCATTCTTATGGGATCCATGTGATATTTTATTACATGCATAGACTTTGTAATGGTCAAGTCAGAGTACTTGGGGTAACCATCACCTTAAGTTTTTATCATTTGTATGGGTTGGGAACATTTCAACTCTTCTAGCTATTCTGAAATATACAATAAATTGTTTTGAACTATAGTCACCATACTCTGCTACTGAACATTACAACTTATTTTTCTATCCAACTTTGTTAATTCTATTCCTGAGTGTTTTATTTCTTGGGATGCTATTAGAAGTAGAACTGTTTATCTTAATTTTCATTTTTAGATTGTTCATTGCCAGTGTATAGAAATACAATTGACTTTCATATATTGATTTGAACCCTTAAAATATGCTGAACTCACTTATTCATTAAAGTATTTTTAGTTGATTTCATAGAGCTGTCTATATATAAGATTGTGTCATCTGTACAAATAGTTTATCTTACTTCTCACTGTCCAATTTGGATGCCATTTATTTTATTTTCTTGCTTAATTGTCCTGAACTGGAAATTCCAGTACAATGTTGAATAAATGTGATGAGAGAAGACACACTTCTCTTATTGCTGACCTTAGGTGAAATGATTCAAACTTTCACCATTAGCTATCACGTTAGTGTTTTCCTAAATGCCTTTGATTAGATTGAGAAAGTTTCCTTCTATTTCTACAATGTTGAATGTCTTTATTATGAATGGATATTGGATTTTGTCAGATTTTTTTTTTCTGAACTATTGAGATGACTATCTGTTTTGTGTCTTTTATATGTTGATATATAGTGTATTATTTAATTGCTTTTTGGATGTGAAATGAAATTGAGTTTTTGAGATAAATCCCACTTGGTAATATTGTATAATCATTTCTATGTGTTGTGAAAATCTGCTTGCTAGCAAAACAAATTTTCATTATTCATAGTTTTTGTATTTGTAAATTCACTTACTTGCCAAAATGTGCTTATAATCCCCAAATCAATACTTGGACCACTTTTGTGGTCATTCATGGCCACACACAGTAAAAAATTTGAGTTGCCCAATATGCACATTCCCAGCTGAAATCTGAAAATGCAGTGCTCTGCCTTCTTGTTTCAGCACTCATACTGCAAACAAATTTCCTTTTTGAGTTCTATTTACTGCCTCATTTTTTGTGTGTGTTTTGTGCCTTGTTTGGTGATTTTGCTATTAAAAATGGCCCCCCAAGATTACTTCTGAAGGGCTCTCCAGGCTGTGATGTGCCTCATGTAGAAAATACCAAGTTAATAAACTTTGTTCAGGCATGCGTTTTGGTGCTGTGAGCCATGAGTTCAATGTTAATGCATCAATAATATATTTGAAGTAGGGCCTTTAAACAGAAACACATATAAAGCAAGGCTATGTATTGATCAGTTGATATAAATGTTGTAATCCAGGAGCTCATGGGAATCGACTTCTGTATTTCCTCTAGGGGCAATGGTTCAGTACTCACTAATTCAGTGTACTTAGTGACTTTATAAAGCATAACTTCTGTGAATAACAAGAATAAGCTGATTTTTTTTTGCATATATATTTATTTGATAATTAGTTGGTAGTTTTCAGTTCCTGTGATGTTTGGAATCAGGTAATACTAGCCTCATATAATGAATTGTGACTTGTTTCCTCTTCTTTACTTTTTTGGAAGAGTTTGGAAAAATTTGACAGCAATGCTTTTGTAAATGTTTGCTAGACTTCAGAAAAAAAAATCCTGGGCCTTGGCATTGCTCTGTGGAAAGTTTTAAAATTTATAATTGTGCAGAAAAAAGTTAATATAGCTGGCCTAAGATTCTTAGGAAACCTGGCTCACAGTTGGCTGGTGTCTGAGAACTAGGATTTTGGAAGGATTCCCACCATTTCAGAATTGATAGGAGTGGCTCACTGTGCTTTAACGTTTGTACAAACAATGTGATTTATGCTGAACACCTGTTTTTCTTCTAGTAGTCTGGAATTTTGGTACATGCTCGGCAGAGGCTGCCTACATGACTGACGCCTAGATGCGGAGTCTTTCATGAGCCTTCATAGCTGGCAACGTTTCCCCCATACTGTCACAACTTATTGCTGGGGAAACAAGCATGTCCTGCATGTCCTGTGTGACTCCAGTGAGAAATGATGCTTAGAAGTTTGTGCTTTTTTCCCTTGGACTTAGCCCCATGCACCTTTTTCTTTGTTGATTGTGCTTAGTATTCTTTCACTGTAAAAGTCATAGCCATGCATATAATTACATGCTGAGTATTGTGAAGACTCCTAGCAAGTTACCCATCCTCAGGGTGGTCTCGGGGATTCCCAACACATTAATCTCTTTACTTATTAAAGATTTATTTACATTTCTTATTTCTTCTTGAGTCAGTTTCACTACTTGTGTCTTTCCAGGAACTTGTTCATTTAATCAAAATTAACCAATTTGTTGGCGTGTAATTATTAATAATATTCCCTTCTAATTCTTGTATTTCTGTAAGGTCAGTAGTGATGTCCCCTCTTTCATACCTGTTTTTAGTAATCTGAGTCTTTTATATTTTTTTCTTGGTAATTCCAAATAAGATTGGTCAATTTTGTTGATCTTTTTCCAAGAATCAACTTATGGTTTCATTTATTTTCTCTATGGCTTTTCTATTCTGTAGTTTATTAATTTACACTCTAATCTTCATTATGTCTTATCTTCTGCTTGTTTTCAGCTTGCTTTTTCAGTGTTTTAAGGTGAAAAGTTATGTTATCAATTTGAGATCTTGCTTCTTTTCAATATGGGAACTTAGCTATAAATATTTTCACTCAGCACTGCTTTCACTGCATCCCATAAGTTTTGGTATATTGTGTCTTTATTTTAATTACTATCAAATTATTTTAAAATTTTGTTCGTGATTCATTCTTTGAATAATTGGTTGATTATTAGATTATTACTTAATTTCTACATATTTGTTATTTTTTTAAATTTATTTTT
Source organism: Theropithecus gelada (assembly GCF_003255815.1). Taxonomy (NCBI): domain Eukaryota; kingdom Metazoa; phylum Chordata; class Mammalia; order Primates; family Cercopithecidae; genus Theropithecus; species Theropithecus gelada. The sequence continues at coordinate 66,266,215 of NC_037676.1, read as the reverse complement.
GATATTGATTTATGATTTTATTTCCTTGTGGCCAGAACACATGTTTTGTTTGATTTCAATTATTTTGAATTTACTTAGGCTTGTTCATGACTAGTGTATGTTTTGTTTTGGAAATTCTTTTTGTGATCTTGAGAGGAATGTGTATTCTGCCTAGTTTTTCTGTTCATAATTAAAAGTAGGGTATTGATGGCTTCAGCTATTATTGGTAAATTGTCTGTCCTCCTTTCAGTTCTATTAGCTTTTGTTTCATGTGTTTGGGGCTCAGTTATTAGGTACATATATATTTATAATTATTATATCTTCTTGGATTGTATCACACTTACCAGTAATATTTTTGTTTTAAAGTCCGTTTTGTTGAATATTAGCATAGCCATTTCAGCTTTATTATGGTTGCTGTTTGCATAATATACGTTTTTCCATTTTTCTTATTCAACCTATTTTTGCCTTAGAAAATATGTCTCCTGTAGATAGCATATAGTTGGATGTTCTTTTTTTGTTTATGCAGTCTAATAACCTCTGCCTTTTGATTGTATTGTTTAATCCATTCACTTTTAATGTTACTATTAATATATTCAGTTTTATGTCTTCCCTTCTGGTTTCCTTTTGTACCCTATATGTTGTTTCATTTTTATTTTTCTGTTTCTCCCTTACTGCTTTCTTTTTAAGTTAATATAGTTAGTGTAATATTTCAATTCTGCTAATGACTTTTTTTAACTTTTTTGGGGGGAGTTATTGTCTTAGTGGTTGCTCTAGGACTTACCATATACATCATAACATATCAAATCTACTTCATATTTGTACTAACTTAATTTCAGTGAGATATGAGGATGTTACTTCTATATGGCTCTGTTCACTCTTCTCCCTTTTTGCTTTTATTGTTATATGTATAACATGCATATTTGTTATAAATCCAGCAAAACATTTTCATAATAATTATTTTAAATAATTTTATGAAGGTGCTGAATAATGAACAGAGAGAGTATATATATATATATATATATATATATATATAATATGAACATATATATAGTTATCTATCCATCTATCTATCCATAGAGAGAAGTTTGTCATATTAGCCTTCATTTAACATTTCTGTTGCCTCCATTTGTTCCTATGGATTCAAATTGTTTTCTGGTATCATTTTCTTATTTCAATGCAGCTTTTCTCCCATTTACCTCCTCTGTGTTTTATGGCCAAATATACTACATTACCAGTATAGCTATACATTATAGTTATACAGTATATTATATAAGTATATATAACAATATAACTATGTTATAGGCCCAATGATGCAATTACTTATATATTCTTTTGTGAAATTGCTTTTAAAATCAACTATGTGATGAAGAAAGAAGAAATATTCATTTATATATCTTTAATCATTACATAATAAGCTTTCTCACTGCTCTTGAATTGTTTTGGTATGGATTTGAGTTACTACCCGGTATTACTTGCTTTTGGTCTGAAGCATTTCCTCTAACATTTATTGTAATATCAGTAGGCCAGCAATGAATGATCTCAGTTTTTGTTTATGTGGGCAAGTCTTTATTTCAACTTCATTTTAGAAAATAGATTATTGGTTGATCCTTCCAGCACTTTGAATATGTCATCCTACTGCTGGGCCTTCTAGATTCCATTGTTTCTGTTCATCATACAGGGTTCCTTTGTATGTGACACTTTTTCTTTTGCTGCTTTCAAATGTTTCTTTTTATCTTTTAATGATTTTACTATGATATTTCTGGGTATAGATATCTTTATTTTTATTCTAATTCTAAGTTCTTTGAGATTCTTGAATGTAGATAAAATTTTCATCATATTTGGGAAGTTTTCAGCATTTTTTTTGAAAATATCTTTATGCTCCTTTCTGTCTCTCTCCTCCCCATCTTACATTCCCATGACACATATGTTGGTGTTCATTTTTTAAATCCTGTTTTCTCTTTTTTTCAAATTACAGAATTTTTATAAAATTATCTTCAAGTTAGTTGATTTTATTGCCAGTTTAAATCTACTGGTGAATCCCTCTAAGTAATTTTTAGATTTTAGTCACGTTACTTTCAACTCCATAATTTCTTTTTGGTTCTTTCTATATTTCTTCCTCTTTATTGATATTCCCTATTTCCTGAGACATTGTCATCATACTTTCCTTTACTTCTTTAAGCATGCTTTCTTTTTGTTCTTTGAACATATTTATAATAACTTATTTGATAACTTTGTCTGTTAAGTCTGTCATCTGGACCCTCTCCCAGGCAATTTTTGTAGTCTTTTGTTTCGTGTACAAGTCACATTTTTTTATTTCTTTGGCTGTCTTATAATTTTTGGTACCATACCATAACAACTCTATGTACCGTTACTCCTACATTTCCAGGGCTTTTTATTGTTTATTTGTTTGTTTACTATCTTGGACTATTTTAGTAAGTCTACTTTCCCCACAGTGGGAAACCACTGATGTCACACTTCAGAGAGTGCAGTGGTGGGCATATGAAAAGTAACCCTAAAATGACAGTTGTTTTACCAGGGCTCTCCTACACTTCCTATTCCTTGTTCACCTCCAGATACCAGGTTGCACTAATTGCCAGCTAATCGTGCTATTATTTTTGACAATGACCTGGGGAATAAGCACCCCCATGATTCAATCTTATTTGAGTGCTTTTGCAGGAATATTTTTGAAGCCAATCTTTGAGGTTTATTCTGACCTTAGAAGAGCTCCTCATACCTTTCTCTTTTTATAGTTCTCTCTGATAAACTAGCTGACTTAAGGTTTAGCTTGTTGTTTTCATCGGGCTACTAGCCCCCTCTTATTGCTTACCACCAAAATCTCCATTTTTTTTTTTTTTTAAATTTTTATTTATTTATTTATTTCTTGAGGCGGAGTCTCGCTCTGTCACCCAGGCTGGAGTGCAGTGGCGCGATCTCGGCTCACTGCAAGCTCCGCCTCCCGGGTTCCCGCCATTCTCCTGCCTCAGCCTCCCGAGTAGCTGGGACTACCGGCGCCGCCACCACGCCCGGCTAATTTTTTTTGTATTTTTAGTAGAGACGGGGTTTCACTGTGTTAGCCAGGATGGTCTCGATCTCCTGACCTCGTGATCCGCCCGTCTCGGCCTCCCAAAGTGCTGGGATTACAGGCTTGAGCCACCGCGCCCGGCCTCCATTATTTTTAAAGTGACTTTGACTTGAGCTTGAATTCCCTCATGGGAAATCTTTGTAGCTCTCTGTATTATGGCCTACCTCTCTTCCTGGGAAAAATCTCTGAGTGGCAACTCCAGAACTGAGGGTGGAGACAGTGGTTTGTTCTCTCAGAATGACATCTCTGCTTTATTAGTGGGGCGCTGATCAAGGGAAGCAGCCTCTTGTCTTTCCCATTTGCTTCTCCCAATGTGGACTCTTCTCCCTACAAGCAAACTGGAGTGAATGTGATAAGGACTCCACTATGGTCAGCCTACTATATTTGGTATAGATCTTCTGCCCTACCATTGAGGGCTACATAAAGATTCATTGATCTCTCAGATGCAGTCATCTAAAATTTAACCTCTGCAACATGGAGATGGGGACAATGAGAAATGCCAGTGTCCTGTTCCTCCTAGGGAGATACCATAGCCCTTGACTAGGAGCATGGAAGTACTGTCTCCGTGGCCATATCTTCTCAGAGTAAAACTTCTCTCATCGGAAGTCTGATCTGAGGAAGGAGACAAAAAGGGTCAGATCAGGGCTTAAGAGCCACAGACTCACTCTGTTTTACCAGTCTACAAATCTACTCTTCTTAGCAGATTTTCGTGACTAAGCATTTCTTAATTTGTAGTATGTCCCAGGAAAACTAGATATTAAAATGTATTGTGTATAATTTTTACCAATTATTATTGTTTCACTAGGGAATGGGTCTGCAGAGCTTTTTTCACCAAAATTCCAGAAACAGTCATTCCTCAGTGTTACAAAACTTGAACTGGCATATTTTTAATTGAAGAAGTATAATATAAGAGAGATTAAACAATACCTGAATAACCTTGGGCAAATTATTTAACCTCAGTTTGACCAACCATAAAATGCGGATAATAATTTCTATATTATAATATATTTTATGAATCAAAAATGAGATTATGCATTTAAACATTTAGTCTAGTACCTTGACTAACTGTAAAATGCAGATAATTATATATTATACTGTATTTTTTGAATCAAAAACGAGATTATGCATTTAAATATTTAGTCTAGTACCTTTCACACTGCAAATACTTTAAAATGTTATTGAGCAACTGAATAAATTTGGAATACAGTAGGTGCCTTCATTGCTGTTAATCATTGCTACTCCTAGATCAATTTCTCTTGGTCTCTTACCATCATCATTTTGTATTTTATATCATTAGATTATACAATGTCACTTTTTATAGTGGTCATCTTTTTATCACAGCATCTATATTATTTAATCCTTTAAGATTTTAGATCCTGGATCACTGTCACTCTCTCTAACATTACTTTTTAAATAATTCTTAGTGACTCCAGTATCCATACAGATACACTTTGCAACGCTTTGACCCTCAATTTCTTGACCTCTTCTCTTCAATGATTTTGTTCCCTTCCCTACCTCAACCCTCTTCATACTTAGTCCCTTGACCTTTTAGTTTTCAATAGCAACACTACCATAATCTCATCTTCAGACAAGCATCCTTCTGACTCTGGCCTCCTACCTTCTGGGTCACAACCTTTATTATTCTAACTTGAACATTCCTCAACCCCACCTAGACATAATTAGCATCAACCTTGTCAGCTTCATACTGTCCCTCATCTCCTTATACCTTTTATTTCCTCTTTATTTACCATGAATTCCATATTTAATTATTATAAGTATAAGCTTTCCCCTGGATATGTCATCAGCTCCCATGCTTCTCTCTTGCTTCACCATCTTTTTCTAGTGAAACTACAACTTTAGTTAAGTAAATCTTTCTGCTATATGACTGCACCTGTACAGTTCAGGATATTTGGGGATACTAAGAAAAACACACAGTCATGGAAATTGGTCTCACCTTAAATTTATTATCAATAGCTTCAAATAGGTCTATTAATACAATTATATTATATCTTCTTAATCTGTTTTTTCTTCCCCTCTCTTAGATTTTTTTCATAATTTCTTTTTGAAGAAGTTTTGTGACCATTGTCATTAATTTATCCTACCATTCTCTCTTATTGCAATCAGGTTTTTCCCCCACATTCCATTGGAATTACTTTTCTCTAGGTCCCAAAGACATCCATATCACTAATTTCAATGTCCATTTCTCATATTATTGGCTCTATCTGTAACACTGAACATAGTCGATCCCTTACCCCGTCTAGAATCAACTTTTTCTTCTTAATGTCTATTATTTCCTTTATGTTTCTGGCTACTTCTTCTCAGTCACTTTGTCAGTTCCTCCTCATTCACCTGAACTCTAATTTTTACATCTTTTCCCCTTCTACTTATAATGGGAAGAAAGGTCCCATCCCAAATAAAGAAGGACAAGTTTTTCTCCCAAGGTGATACCATTCCCCTGTCATGGTTTTAAATATCATTTCTATGTTTGTGACATCAAACTTTGTAACTAAGTTACAAACATGTAACTAAGATCTTCCTCATATTTTCAAAGTGTGATATATCTAACTGTCATATATCCAACTGTCTATTCAATGCTCATTTGCCCATCTCCTGTGTAAAGGGTTGTGTCTTAACTCCAACTTAAAAATGTTTCAAACTCAGCTATTGATGTGTGCTTCTCCTGCTCACTTACATATATTTCTTAACGGTGACTACATTCTTCAGTTACTTAGGTAAAAGACTTTGGTGTCAATCTTGATTTCTTTTTCTCATATCTGGTCCATCAACAAATTTTGTCTAGTCTACCTTAATAGATCCAAAATTCAACCCTATGTTGCCACAATTCTCCTGGCTACCATCATCTTTCTCCTGGATTATTACAATACTACTTTAATTGGTCTCATAACTTCTACACTTGCCCCTGTAGTCTGTACTCAATAATTTATTTAAAATTTTAAGCCCACCCCCAAATTTTGACATACATCTTCTTTGTTTTGTTATCTCTTTAGCACTCATTTTCCATCATATTAAATATTTTACTTTTTAAATCATGAAATCATGTTTATTGTCTTTCTCCTTTGATAGCATTCATACTCTACAGGGAGAGGAATTTTTGACTTTTTGATCACTACTCTGTCTTCTGTCTTCAGTGCTTATAAGAATGCCTGGTATATGGCTAGGAGCTTGGCAAGTTCTTCTTCTTTTTTTTTTGGAATGAATGATTCATGGACTCGAATAAATTTGGGGAAATGGAACAAGAGACAAAGTAAGAGGTAAAATGTCAGGAAATAAGAATTTTTGAGTCATCAGTATAGAGAAGATAATTAAAACATGTAAATGTATACATTTCACAAGAGTTAGATAAGTGTGGAGGAATAATAAGTGTAGACAATAAAGAGAACCACTAAGTTGGTGGGTAGAGAGAAAAAACAGCCCAGTTAGTGAGAGATACAGATAAAAATTGACAGACAATATCACAGAGACTAAAAATGAGTAGACAAGCTATGTTAACTGGAGTGGAGAATTTGATGGGGGTCAGAATAAAGAAACTCAATTCCATTAGGGAAATGATTCAATTGAAAAGTTTCAGAGCATTGATGGGTCCATAAATTAGATTATAGGGGTTTAAGAAAGTAAGGGATGGGTGATGGGAGCAATGGAGTCTAGAAGTTGGTAGCTTGTTTGAGGAGCATAGCTGTAAAATAATGTCAAATTATAGGAGCAGGATTATAATGGAGTAGTGATTTCAAAGTAGAAGACTTTTCAAGATTTGGAAATTCAAACCCATTTAAAAGAGAAATCAAAAGTTTTTTAAAAAATAAAGTATAAAGAATGAGCATGACCGGGAGCGGTGGCTCACGCCTGTAATCCCAACACTTTGGGAGGCCAAGGCGGGTGGATCATGAGGTCAGGAGATCGAGACCATCATGGCTAACAGGGTGACACCCCGTCTCTATTAAAAATGCAGAAAAGTAGCCGGGCGTGGTGGTGGGAACCTGTAGTCCCAGTTACTCGGGAGGCTGAGGCAGGAGAATGGTGTGAACCTGGGAGGCGGAGCTTGCAGTGAGCTGAGGTCCTACCACTGCACTCCAGCCTGGGCGATGCAGCGAGACCCCATCTCACAAAAAAAAAAAAAGAAAAAAAAAGGAAAAGTTTGACTCTGCAAGCAGATAGCTTGTGTGCATGTGACTTAAAGGGAATGATGCTAAGAGTGGACACAGTGAACGAGTGACCAGCGCTCTTAAGAAATTGTTTAAAAATTCACTATGGGAAGAACATAAGTTAGGTTTTATATAACTATTATGAAACTAATATCTGTGAATTGCCTTTCAACTTTTGTGAAGGCCTGTCTTAGAAATTCCTTAACTCTGCCTCCAAATATCCAACACACATGCTTGACTCTGCAAGTGTAGCGTGATTTAACAGCCAGTGCACACCTAATCTAAAGACTCCAAAATTACTCAGACTATGAGTAGATGTTAGTCTCAGGCAACTACAGTGGAAGCTTCATTAATAAAGTGGTGGTGCTCTCCTTTCAGGCGAGCCGTTTCAGGCAAATGCGGCCTCCGACTGTGCCTGAGGCAGGTTTCCAGTCTGAACATAACTGGGGGAAGAGGAACTGCTCGAAAAACCTCCGTTTTGCCACTTGTCTTTCTCTGACCTTGTCCCCTTAACCTCTTGATGCCCCAGGTTTTATAACCTGTACTTTATGGCACTTAAAATACATATAATTTGAGCACTGCTCATATTATGGGTTAACAGGGAGGATTCCTTAGTTTATGAAAAATAAAATTTAATATTGATGATGGTGATATTAAATACCCTGATTTACTTCCAAAAATATATTAATTCATTTGTGAGTTCCATTTCAGTAGTGATTTTTATACAAAATTGAATATTATTTCTGGCTGAGTAGAAAAAAGGCTGCTCATTGAAGAGGTCAAGAGTAATATTTTGTGTTAAGACTGATGTTGGTTTGGTGCTATTCATTCATTGTTATTACCATTGTTCTGTTATGTAAATAAAACTGGCCTTTTCCCTTCAGTGTGATTGTACTGTAGATTTAATTATATTTGAACTTGGGGAAGGGCAGGGAAGCTTATCAGTTTTGAAGAAATTAAAAATGAAATCTAAAAATTTAGAGGTATAAAGCATTGAAGCCTGTTTAAAATTAAGATAATAAAATAGGCTTTTTAATCAACCATTGTTGTACTAACAGATTCAAACTATTAAAAGCATTAAACAGAACTGCACTTCCTGTATAAAATTATCATATGTCAGTATGGCTGCATAGTACAAAACTGACCAATGAAATGATGTTTATTTAATTGAAGAGAAAAAAGTTCAGATTTCTGAGTAGGATATAGAAATAGTTTTTGGTTAGCTACATTATCTGGCATGATCTCAAATTACATAATATGTTAATGCCCATTTTTCCATTGAAAGATCATTCTATTAAAGGTATTTTGGGCAAGTCACGAGTGGCTCACACCTGTAATCCCAGCATTTTGGGAGGCCGAGATGGGTGGATCACCTGAGGTCAGGAGTTTGAGACTAGCCTGAATAACATGGGGAAACCCTGTCTCTACTAAAAATACAAAAGTTAGCCAGGCGTGGTGGCAGGCGCCTGTAATCCCAGCTACTTGGGAGTTGAGGCAGGAGAATCGCTGGAACTTGCGAGGTAGAGGTTGCAGTGAGCGGAGATTGTGCCATTGCACTCCAGCCTGGGCAGCACAGTGAGACTCCTTCTCAGAAAAATAAAAATAAATAAGTAAATAAATAAACACATTTTGGCTTTAATTAATTAAAACTCTGTTTGTGTGTGTGTGTGGTAGTTTTCCTGAGTCTTTTAGCTCATTTATCTGTATCCACACTGTGGGATTTCCACCCAGAAAATGATGTAAATGTAGGGTGGGTTTTTTTTCACTTAAACATCTATGTTCAATATTTGGTACTTATACATTAAGCACAATTTGTTCATTAATAACTATTTGCCTCCCTTTCTAATTACAGAATATTTGTGCAGAGTGAGAAGTCATCACTTATAACCTTTGGACAATTTAGTTAGGCATTATAAATCTTAATTATGTCATAATATGGGGAAGTAATTATGAATGAAGAAAGAAATGTTTATTTTAAATTAGAGGTATTATTTTTTGTCATGCTTTTTATCTAAACAAAGTGATTTTTAAAGTAATTTTAGTTTGGATTGATTTGTATTGTAGTGTACAGCTAATAAAGGATGTTTTGGATCAAAAAGTGAGGAATCTATATGCATTAACAGAAATAATGATGTCCAGTTGATTATTCAAATTTGCCTTAATCTGTACTTTTGTCTATTTCTGTAAAACTGAAAAGACAGTTGGACTATCAGTTATGATACAAATTATGATTAGTATCAAGAGAATTCTACTGTTTTCTGTTAAAATAAGCTAGAAAGTTTTAATCCCGGTAATTAGTACTACTTTTCGTTCATCAATAGTTCAGTGTCTACAATTGATTTTTCTTTTAAAAACATGCCTATGTTATTTTTTCACAAATTAAAAAATAACTCATTTGATGTAACGAAATAAAATCTAGATTTTAAAAAATGAAACATCTGCCCATCTGTCCCATCCCCACACAATTGTTCAAATTGACAAGCTGGATTCTGCAAGATCTTATTCCAGTAAATGTGGGACTCTGAGCATTTGCAAATGACCATAAAGTCATACTGACATTTTAGTACTGTTTTTATATTGCCTTCCTCATAGATGAAATATGGTATTCTCTTAAAAAAAAAAAAAAAAAAAAAAAGAGACCTCACTGAGTCACATGATTGGTTGCTATAGGGCTTTTCTTTTAAAGACTTATCTGACAATGCACGATAGGAGATTGCATAGATGATAATCATATTTTTCTCCTTTATAATATAAAACTTGTTTAGTAAAGTACATTTTTAAAATGGGGATAGTAGGTCATGAGCAGTACGGGTTTTCAAAAATAGCTAGAGCATAGGTAATTGTGATTCTCTTTTGAAAAAGCAATAATATGGCTGCCAGAAGGCTTCTGAAAATGTCTGGTATAAATTCCAGCCTCTGACCACATGACTGAGTCTAAAATGAGCAAGGGGAAAATTTCTTCCATGTTAACATTTTTTTCTGCTTCAACCAAACTCACCCTGCTGGGGTATCTCATGTATGCCATTTTATAAACAGGGAAGAATTTCAGAGTCCATGCCACAACTCGGAGATAAAATGTTCAGACTATGATTTCAATATCTTGCAGGCACATACACATGCTTTACTTTTCAACATGCATATGAAATGGCTACATGCAGAAAGCCGTATAACCATGGTGATTGCTGGGATAAATGAATACTGAATGTAGGAATTGTCACTGTGACATGTTTTATACTTCCTACATGTTAAAAATCCTTTTATGCCAATAATTTGCATAACATGCTTAGACAAGCATATGTTGTCCCTCAATTTCTTAAAAGAAATGACCTAACTTAATAGTGCAGCAAGAAATGTATTCATATTTTATTATACAGAGTTAGGGTGAGCTATCAATGATCCCACACTAAATAAAACAAAAAAGACAGAAATAAGGAACATAGGGACATTTAATCTGACAGTTCAGCAAAGACAATTAGATATATATGTGTGCATATACATATAGCATTTTTCAGAATTTATTATTATGAATGTCTTTCACGTTCTGTTTTTTAAGGAAAACTTCATCCTAGATGCTCAAAACATTGTTTGAATATTTAATATAACAGTACTCATCTGATATTTACAAGTATATGATTTTAGTACTAATATTAATCCAAGTTTTGGTAACTTGTCCAGCACAATTGTTTTCTAATATGCACAAACCAATTGTCAAATCTGAAGAAAAAACAGGCTTTGGAGATCCTTGCATACATTTTTAACAACTGATAATTTATTAAAATAGGTGATGCAATGATGACTTCAACCTTGACCCTTGGCTATATATATTTTATACTTCACCTATTAGCTAGCTACTTTTATTCTAAATAGCATCCTCCTAAAAAGTAAGCATGTTATTTTAATGGCCTACTCCAGTACAAAATGCATTGTGGAAAATGACTTCTGCATAGCAGCACTAGTGTGCTACACTGAAAACCATAACACAGTTTAAAAATAACACAGCAGACTTCATATGCTTGCAGAATTCATGTGTAATAGAACTACTGCATTTACCTTTATATTATATTTACTGTTCAGCCAAATTACACTATAAAAGCGCCATTTATCAACATTAGTTTGAAATTATACACTACTTTATTTGAAGAAGTGTAGAAAACACAAATAAAAGCTTTGATCAGATATAGGAGAATCAGTGTCATTACTTAACAGAATGAAATATCATGGGGATGAGAAGGTTGACCTAGATATCTTGCTTTTGCCAGGGGATTTCTATATAACTCACTTAAGAAATAAGTCATGAAATACGGTGCGGTAATTTTGTGTTTTATAATTTTTTTTATCTGATATTTCAAGCTGGCTTCTTACCTGCAAAGGTTTTGGGTCAGGTAGACTGTTGTGAGGATTAAAATGACAGAAAATGTTTGTAAAGCACCCAGTTGCTTAAAACACAGTGAGTTTAAATAAATGTTAAGCCCTTTTCCCCTTCACCATTGCAGATTTATTTTGACTCATAATTGCAATGCCTGTAATATTTGGGTTTAATTCAACTGTCCTACATTTTGTATGAATTCTCCACTTATTTGAATGAAGCTTCTGACTGTGAACTAAAGCTTCTCAGTGGACTTCCTGTTTCCTGAGTAAGAGGAGTCACCTGGGTAAAGACAAATGAGTGATCTTGCTTTTCCCCTCCACTTTGGAAGTGAGCAGCAGCGCCCCCAGTCTCCCCACTATATCCCGCCTTGCTCTATCCAGATCCTTTGTATGAATCAAACTTATCTCTGGGGTCAGGGAGCTAAGAAAAGATTCATAAAATTGAATCACAGTTGTAGGGAAGAAAAGATCTTTCTGAATAGCTGTTCTCAAAGGGCTGAGGTAGGTATTACCTGGTTTCAAATGTCCTAGGCTGTGCTCAGTCCATCTTATGCCCCCATGTTAAACTAACAGATGGCATCCTTGGGAACCATGACATGGTGGTAGTTCTTTGGCAAAGCTGCAGGTAAATCAATGGAAGGTACTTCCTTTAGTACCTATTATAGTATCTCATTAACAGTTTTTTCTTTATTGTAAGAAAGAAAAAAAGAGCATGAAAGATACTTTATGCGATCTATACTAGTAAATTAATCTTAATTATTTTCCTTCTTTGTTTTAGTAGAGATAGAAAATAACTGGTTGGATTGAAATGGTGATCTGCTTAGGATCAGCTATAGTGTGGTAGCACAAATGCTGGGCTGAGAGCGAGGCTCCTGGGTTCTGGCTTAATCACTGCCCAACTTACTTCATGTAAAGCAAGTTGCTCGCACTTTCTGAAACAGTTTTTGGCCTACAAAATGGGGGGAAAGGCATTTTTAATTGCCCAGAACAGTGCCTGTCACATAAAATATGGTAAAGTGGAGGATGAGGTATTATATTAACTCAAAACAATAATCTAGGTTCTTTTAACACTCCTATTACAGAAACTCACATACACTGTATATACTTTCTATATATACATACACATACACACATACATGCACTTGAATATTATAATACTGCATTGTACCCTCCTTTTGTTGCAGTGACAATGGTATGCATGGCGATCTTCCCATGCCATTAAATATTATTGATTTTGTTTGAATTTCAATATGATATTTTATAATACCATACACTGTGACTTAATTAGTCATATATAGATGAACATGTAAACTGTTTTTAAATTTTCAGTTTTATGAACAATGCTGCAATAACGTTATTGCGTCTTCTTTCATTTTGATTGTTTATTGTTTGTCTGATTTTGTCATACAGAATTTGGATGCATTCAAATTTATCCACCTTTTTGTTTTTTGAGATGGAGTTTCTCTCTGTTGCCCAGGCTGGAGTGCAGTGGGGAGATCTCGGCTCACTGCAAGCTCCGCCTCCCGGGTTCATGCCATTTCCTGCCTCAGCCTCCCGAGTAACTGGGACTACAGGTGCCCACCACCACGCCCAGCTAATTTTTTGTATTTTCAGTAGAGACAGGGTTTCACCATGTTAGCCAGGATGGTCTCGATCTCCCGACCTCGTGATCCACCTGCCTCGGCCTCCCAAAGTGCTGGGATTATGGGAGTGAGCCACCGTGCCCGGCCAATTTATCCACTTTTTTGTTTCCATTTTTTATGACATGGTTAGAAAAGCTTCCCCTAGACTCAGTTTATAAATGTTTTAGGCATTGCTACCTATGAGTAAGTTCATGATTTCACTCATTCAAAAGGAATTACTACTCTTATGTTCTTGTTGTTATTGTTGTTAAGTGTAACTAATCAGGTAGAAATTGTTTTTCCTAAATGGCTAACCAATTTTTCTAATATAGGGATCAAATAACCTATTTTCCCACTGATTGGAATGCTTTTATTTATTATTTAGTTTATTTTTAGATTGTCTATTATATTAATTTGATTGGCAATGTTTGCAGGTATTGTGAATAAAATCATTACTCATCAATCACTAACACAGGGATTTGACGTTTGACAAAGAAAATCCCCAGATAAAAGTATGATAGGAGATAGGAATGTCTGGAGAGTTAGGTGGGAACAATAAGAGAGGGAAAAAGATGAAGATGAAGAAAAACACATACAGGTGAATGGCATTGCAATCCCAAAGGGGGTTGGAAACTGTGTGTGTGTGTGTGTGTGTGTGTGTGTGTGTGCGCGCGTGCGCACACGCGCATGTTTGTGTGTGTATTGATTATTACTTCTTCATTCAGTATTGTGTTGGATTATTCCAGCACTTGGATTTTAAATCGGGAAGTTACAAAAGTACAAACGGATATGGGCTTGATGGCACCAGGAAGAGTCTAGTTAGAATGATGGCCTATGAGGTTGAGGCTGGTTGCAAAAGGACATAAAGCCAGGAGAATACTGATAGATCAAGAAATGAATTAAGGATGTCAAGAAAGTGTGGACAGTGATGAAATTTAAGAGGACATTAAATGTATCTTAGAGAGTAAAAGAACTGAGTAGGTAGAGTTGTGGTCAGAGATGAGGATATTGAAGCTGTGACTGTGATGAGTATAATAAATCCAATGTTCTCTTCTTTGTGCTGCCTATTTTTTATACAAGAAAATTATCAAAGAGGTGAGATACAAGCTGGATAAAATGAGGTAACAGAAAACTTTATGGACAGAGAAAATGTAAAATTCTACTATAATGAGGGAGGAAAAAGTTAAAAAGAAAGGAGGGCAAATTTTTAAAAAATACAGTCTTATTAGGATTGGGAGTGTGAGGCAATATATTTAATAGAAAAAGAAAAAGGGCAAGTGTTTTGGAAAAAAAAAGGCAAGTGAATCTGATCTAAAATGTGGAGCAAAATCATTGATGATGTGGCAGGAGGAGAAAAAGAAAATGGCATAAATATTTGAAGGGAGTTCTCCAAGTTCAATTAAATGCTTAGGCAGGTCCCCAAATTAAATTAGATGCCAAGAAATCATTGGCAAGCAAAGTGTAGTAATTAAGTGCCACAGGGCTAGGAACGAGGCCGAGCCTTGCCCCATTCTGCCACCTCTTAGTGGTCCTGTTCACCATTCTGTAATGGGAAACTTAGCAAATGAAACAAACAGATCAGAGTCCAAAATGGCACACAAAAGATAACTGAAACCAGATGCTAAGGATAAACACAACTGTGGCTAGAGACATAGATTCCAAGGGCAGCTCTGCATTGGCCAAATGGGAATTTACACTCTTGTATAAACAACATGCCAGGATCCTGGGGTCCAGCATGAATGAAGGAAGATGCAGTGTTCATGGAGAAAGAAAAGCTGGCTGTAAGTTAATAAGCTCTGAGTGCCCTTCAAATAAAGATATGCATGGATTTGTAGCCTGGGTAATAGCCAGAGTTTCAAGCTTCTAATACAATTTCTAGCATACAGACACTGGGCTCACATTGCAGCCATGGCCATAGCACTACGATACTAACGGTATGGGCTGACTGGAATCTCAGATTAGAATGGAAAGATCACAATTTTGAAATATCTAAGAGCTCCCAGCAAGGTTAAAACATTATTCAGTGTCTGTAAACTACGTGTGTGTGTGTGTGTGTGTGTGTGTAGAGAGAGAGAGAGAAAGAGTCATTTTATAATTTGTGTGTATTTTGACTTGGCTGTTCTAATGGTGGTTAAATTAGTGGAGATAATCCCACCTCCAAATAATTCATTTCGATGTTTTGTATGGGTGGATTTAAATAGTAGAGTAGCCTTTCTGGTGGAAAGTTGAGGAGGCCTTCTAAAACACGGCACTTGGCAGAGGGAAGTAACTTTGAGTTTATTTGTTTTTTAGATCTGAGTATCTGAAAGACACATTTCATTACTTTACTTCTAATGGATAATATTAGCTTTTTCTGTGTATTGGGGGTGGGCGGAAAGCAAGGGGAACATAGTTGGTACCTAAAACATTTCAGGAATCATGAACCGGTTGGTCTAAGGAAGTACATTTGTGAAATATTGTGCTATTATTCACCCTTAATAAAGAAGGAAGTTCTGTCATTTGGGGCAATGTGGATGAACCTGGAGGACATTAAGGTAAGTGAAGTAAACCAAGCACAGAAAGACAAATCTGCATAATTTCACTTATATGTGAAATCTAAAAAATCAAACTCATAGAAGTAGAGAGCAGAATGATGGTTGCTAGAGGCTGAGGGGTGGGAGAGAAAATGGGGAAATCACTGGTTAAAGGTTATAAAGTTTCAAATAGATGGGGAAAATTACGTTTTGAGATCTATTGCATAGCAGGGTAACCATACTGAATAATAAATAATGCATATTTCAAAATAACTAAATTTCAAATGTCTTACCACAAAAATTGATAGATAAGCAAGCTGATACATATATAAATATGTTAATCATTTTGATTTAATTATTTCACATTGTTTACACATATCAGGACATCACATTGTATCCCATAAAAATATGTAATTATGATTTGTCCATTAAACATAATGTCAACTTTTAAAAAGTAGACATTCAGAAATTATTTTTATTTACTATTAAAAACCTGTAGAGGATCCAAAGGAAGCCCTTTGCATCATGATTATGAAATAGAATGTATTTTTATTGAATTAATCTTCTTTAGATAAATTTTTACATTCATTGATACAGCATCCATTACATTAAGTAGATCCAGGGGTGCAATCCCCAATTTAGGGATGTGCAAGTGAATCCAGAAAGCTCTCGAATGAACTGTCCAAAGAAGGACAACTCCTGGCAGAGCTGGCGCCAGAGACCTGCTGCTGGTTTAAACATCTTTCTAACTTGCCTCCATTTTATGCTCTTTAGACTCCTAAAGACAAAATGGTCACCAGAATATAATCCTTCAATTAAGCAGATTGCACTAATACAAAATTATAAAAATTATAATTCGAGATTGCTAAATGCTTCACAAATCTTCTTGCTAAATCACCAGTAACATACTAAATTTCAGGTTGTAGCCTTAAGTGTCATTAACTGGATTGCAGAGAAGCAAAGAAAGCAGAAGTTTTCCATTTTTATAACTGACAGCAAAGAATACAAGTAATACACTTTGTATAAAAATTACTTTTGAATGGCATTATGTGTTAGAGAATTTTGCCTAAATAAAGAAATTATCTGTGAAATGGGGATAAAGCCCATAACTGCTTTGCTTCACATGAAGTGAGGATTAATGAATAACCCTGACAGACTGCTCTAAACTGATTGGGAAAGACATGAAAGAGGAATACAGGGTATTGTCAATACACCAGGATTAATAGAGAAAGAGATTTTTGTCCAGGAGGAAATGTTAATTCATTTATAAATTAAGTGGTGAATCCATAAGGTACTTACATGTGTTCTCCATTCGAACCACATCCTAAGTTATCAGGGTAAAGCAGTTTTATTTTATCTCCAGAGAAACAAATAATACAGAAATTTAAATTTCAGCATTAGAGATTAAGACTAGATATTTTAAAAACTCATTACTTCACAATCTGCTAATTTATAATTTGTAATAGTTCAACCATTAATGGAGTGAGCTTTAACATAAACTTGTCTTTTAGAAAAAAGACTTCTGAATTAGATTAATAAAGTATACAAAATTGCTCTATTACTCTAGAAGGAAATATTTATCTTGCTTAAACATTCAGGCTGGTTTTAAGTAGCTTAATAGTACCTACTGGCTACAAATAATAATCTTCCAAATGATTTTCCTAATAATCCATGCACATTTGCAGAATGCCTTCTGTACAACATTGTATTTACTAATATTTTTGTTACTGTTTATAATTGAAAGCCATTCAATAGCTTTTTAATTTTTTAATGATAAATTTCAAATTTTATAGTATTCAAACTTGTTTTTCTCCCACGAACTAAGTTTTCCCATAACATGTCTCATAACTGCTCCCTTTCCTTCCAGCCTTTCTTTGTGGCCTTATTCTAGGCTTTCATGATTTGTCACCTGGAATACTGCAACTCTTCTATGTCATTGTATTTCTATGGCAAGGATAAATGCTCTCTCTCCTTCTGAATGTCCATCAGCACCCATTGTTGCCATGATGGTCTTTGGAAATGGCATCTGGTATTGCCACCTTATTGTTTAAAATATTTTAATGATTCCCTATTGTCTATAGAATAGAGTCTGATACTCTAATTACATCTGTTAAAAGAAAAACTTTAGACCAATTAAATTTAACAAAATTCATTTGGGCAAAGAACCGTTCATGAACTAAACGGCACTCAGAACCAGGAAAGATTCAGAGAGCTCCACCCAGCAGTGTGGGCAGGCAGTATTTATAAACAGAAAAAGAAAGTACCCTAGAAAAACAACTTGATTGTTTACAGCTGGGTGTTTACCTTGTAGGGATGTGGTCTGGTCAGTCGGCAACCTGTGATTGAATGAATCTCAGCTGCTGTGATTGGCTGAGACTCAGCTATTTATTACGAGAATATACTCTTTAGTAGGCTGCAGTCTGTTTACATACTGAGTTAGGTTGCAGCTTGCTACATAGGGATTCAAAGTACAAGGCATCTTTGGGCCAAATTTTAACTTACTTTAGCACATTATATGTGATTCTTTATGCCTCAACTTAATGTCCTTGCACATCTTCTCCTCCTAGTCCTAGATTCCACTCATAAAGCCTGCACTCAGGTTGGTACATTTTTCCTGGATCCCTCCCCCTTCATTTTTCATGCCTCTGTATCTTTATTTTTGTGCTGGTCATTCTCCCAGAAAATCCTTTTACTACTATCCCAGTCCTTCCTATAACAGGTGAACATCTATTCAAGCTCTACCATTTATATATTAACTTTCTCAACCATTGCTCTGTATGCACACCTACTAAAATCTGTAAACATATTAATCAATAATAATAAACATGTCAAATGTTTATTGAATACTTTTACTTAACACTTTATGGAATATCTATTTTGGAGTCACTACAATCATATGAGAATGATACCTATTAGCTCCTTTCCCCATTGCATGTCCTCAAGGCTTAGAGAGATTAGGTACCATGTTCAAGGTAATTGAGCTAGTAAGAGAAGGAGCTAATTCAGATCATACTCCACTATTGAGTCTTCCAATGGCACTCATTTGTTTTAGGTCTATTTTCCCCTTTTACAAAGGAAACTCTGAGAACAGAAACAATGCCTTTTTATTATCATTAGCAGCCAGTGCTGGTTGTTAGAAGAAATATAAGAATAATCAAATAGTAATATGAGCTACTCAGAGATGTAGCAATATTTTTAGTAATGCAGTTGTAAGATTTGGCATTATGTTCATCCTTTCTATGTTGAAACATGAAATGGTTTCCTACTGCACCTGTAAATTTTTGTTGTAATAAATGCCAAGTACGTGTACTCCCTGTTTGTTTGTTTTGTTTTTTATTTTCCAACTGCCTCTTCTTTGGTAAAATAACTCTTGTTTTGGCAAAGATATGAAGGACCACTTCAGAGCAGGCCTCAAACATGACTATTAGTTAGAATAAGCTAATGACAATTATTTTTTCTTTGCTGGTGATTAGTTTGTGAATGAGATGTACAATTCTAGCAAGAAGGACCAGTATTTCAGGTTCTGGGAAGGATTTCTCACTCCTAAGAAGAGGTATAAAAAGGGAAACCTCTCTCTCTTCTGGTCTTTGGATGCGTGCAATGATGTATTTCCTGGTGTCAGGTTCAAGTCCTAGCTGAGGTCTGAAGGGAGTGAGTGGATAGCTGAAAAAACACTCAGTGGGGGCGTAGGTAGGTGAAATACAGCTTTATTCAGCAGCTCTCTTATCAGCATCTCACTCACACTAGTCCGCCTTGTCTTGGCTGCTTGAGCTGGCAGCTCCCATGCACAGATACACGGCCTCTTCTCTTTTACCTTCAGGGTCAGCAGCTTAACTCTTTCTCTCTTTGGGCAAAAGCTGGTTCCTGGCTCCCTGCTGCCCCTCTGACAGTCATTCTTCCTTAGAGGGGCCAGTAGCTTTACTCTTTCTCTCTCTGGGCACCAGTGCCTGCACAAGAGCACCTGTACAATGTCAAGTCATGTCAAGCCGAGCCCTGTGCACAGTGTCAGCAGGGCAATTATACATTTTACAGACAATAGTGTCTCAGAGCCAAGCATGAACTTACACAAACAAGTTCTATAACAAGTAGAGGTGTGCTCTCTGAGTCACGCAGGCCTGATGTCTGCCTCGGCCTATTCTTGACCAAAGCGCAACCATGTATCTTACCCTGGTGCTACTATAATTGTCTTTGACCACAGAGGGAGCAGGCTCTTTGGTAAGTATGGCAAAGAAGGGAGAAGAAAAGAATGTGAGCTCTTATCATGGCTGAGGTACTGAACTAGTTAATTCTGGAATTGTTTCATCTCCAGACCTGTTATGATATCAGATAATAACTGTTATTTTCTGTATATGTTACTTAATATTTTGTAATTGTTGACTTTCAGAAGTTTTGTTATTATATGCCTTGGTTGGTGCAGTTTTCTTGATGTTTAACCTATATGGTGTTCACAGGTGGATATATTTGTTGTTGATATATGAGTTGTGCTTGATGTATTTCATCACCTTTAGAAAATTCTTGGCTATTTTCTCTTCAAATATTCTTTTTAGCATACTTTCTATCTTCTCTCCTCCTGTAACTCCAATTATTTATGTTACACTGTTTACTATTGTCTCAAAGATCTCAGATAATCTGTTCTATTTTTAATTCTTTTTGAGTTTTAGTTTGGATAATTTCCCTTGACTTGTTTTCAAGTTCACTGATTTTTTTTTTAATTTCTGTGTCCAATGTACTGATAAATCCGTCAAATGAATCATTCATTTTTTGATATTGTTACTTTCTATTCTACCTTTTCATTTGGCTCTTTATTACTATTATTTTCATGATGTTGATGAAATTATCTCTCTGTTTACTTATGTTGTCCATTTTTTCTACTTTCATTATGATATTTTTAAAGTCTCTGCCTGATAATTCCAATCTTTATTTTATTTCTGGATCTGCTTCTATTTATGATAGGTCATGTTTTCTTTCTTTTTTATATGCATCATAATCTTTTTATTGCATTCAAGATATTATGTCTAAAATAACAGTAGAGACTGGGATAAATAATAGTAAAACTCAGAAGAAGGTGGGCTCATTTTTCTCTCAGGCCATTAGGGTGGAAAGCTGAGCCAATGTAATCCAGAAATGAGTTAAGGCTGCTGTCTCTAGTTTGATTCAATTCACCAATGGTTTCACGTGATGTGAGGTCAAAATTAGGACCTTCTTTTCAGCCAGGCTGGAGATCTGAGCACTCAGAGACTGTAGATACCCCTTTGTGCTTTACAGTCCACTACCAGCTTTCAATCCATGGGTGATCTAATCCTACTTGTAGGGGGCTGCGGCCTGGTAAATATGCTAGGCATTCTCTGCTTGCCAGTACTACCTTTAGCTTCCTGTGCCTTGGGAGACTTATTTCCACCTGCTGCTACAGCCAGCTCAGCAGGGCTGAAGTGGTAGACTTGGTGAAGGCCTGGAGAGTTCATGAAGGATTTCTCCCATTTCTCTGGCCCTGCCTCCAGGTTTGGTAGGCCCTGCATACTTGGGCATCAGGAGGTGATTTCTCCCAGATTTCTTGCCCCTCCAGCAGGCTTGTCAGCCCTTGCTTACTATTTTATGGGAGATATAATTGCCTACCCTGCCCTCAGCCCTCACCAGACCCCCAGCCATATTCAGTTTTCTGATGGCACTTAATGCATGTCTATAGAACAGAGTTGGAGGGTGGGTGCAATTTCTGTATGTGGCTACTGTCCACTGGATCCTGTCATGCCTCTCCTTAGTGGCCTTACAAATTTCTAAAAATTTCAGTGATCTTGTTTTGCTCCTCTCCTTCACTCCTCATTGTTCATCCAAAAATGAAAGTGATTGTGAATTTTTGTATTCGTTTATTCTCTCCTAGGAAGAGTTTTTCATTTTTCTAGATTCTTGTTATTTAGGTTTCTTTGCTTCCTCAGCTCTGTGATGGTTTAAAACAAGAACACCGCAGCTATGATTAAATAGGTTATCTGGTTTATTCTCATTGTCAAGATGGAAGCAACACTATCCTGACACTGTCTTTGTCCTAAGTGGAAGCATAAGTCTCTTTACTACACTTTTAATGGAGGTTTCTGGAACTTGCAGTTGAATCTATCCTAATCTGATGTATACTGTATTTGAAATTATTGTTGGGGATGAGCAAACCACAGATTATATATTTTTTGCTGATATATAATGTGCCTATATTTTGTTGTAGAAAATATAATAAATACAAAAAAGTCACCAAGAGGAAAATAAAAATTACTCATAATCACTCTTTATGAAGATAAACATGAACATTAATGCCATTTTTAATATATCTTTTTAAATTTCTCTATAATATGTATCTATTTGTATAGTTAAAATATGCAGCTTTATAAACTGCTTTCTATTTATGTAAGATATCATTTTCTGTTATTAAATGTTCTAAAAGCATGAAATTTAATGCTGTATATTAGAAGGAGACTTCAAAAAGTTTGTGGAAAAATGGAATTAAAAGATAAAAATACCATCCTGGGCAATATAGTGAGACCTCATCTCTGAAAAAAATCAAAAGGTTAGCTGGACATGATGGTGTGCACCTGTAGTACCAGCTATTTGGGAGGCTGAGGCAGGAGGGTCACTTGAGCTCGGGAGGGTCAAGGCTGCCATGAGCTGTGATTGCACCACTGCTCTCCAGCCTAGGTGGCAGAATGATCCCCTGTCTCAAATATATATTTGACATATATCATTTTTATATATGATAAAAATATATTATATATAATATATATATTAAAGTATGTATAATATAAACTTTATTTCTTAATATAAGCTCCATCAAGGTCAAGACACTTTTCTAAGTGATAATACCAGCCATTTAGTCCACACTTAAATAACTGAGCATTCTGAAAATTAAACCATGTCAGTGTAGTCTTTTTTACATTATTAACTGAGGAAAATTGGGTGCCCTTTAAAGACTTTTTAAGACAAGGAAACAAAACGATGCCACAAGAAGCCAAATTAGGACTTTAAGATGGAGGCCTAAGACTTTCCCATCAAAGATCTTACAAAATTGCCCTTGTTTGATGAGAGGATTGAGCAGGAGCACTGTTGTGGTGAAGAAGGACCCTCTAGTAGAGCTTTCCTGGGGGGCTTACTGCTGAAGCTTTGGTAACTTTCTCAAAAAACTCTCATAATAAGATGTTATTGTTCTTTGGCCCTCCAGAAATGTTTTGAGCATCCAAAAAATAAAACACTGTTGCCATGAACTTTGCTCTTGACCGGTCTACTTTGGCTTTGACTGGACCGCTGCCACCTCTTGGTTGCTATTGCTTTGATAGTGCTTTGTCTTCAGGTTCATACTGGTAAAGCCATGTTTCACCTACTGTGATAATTCATTGAGTAATGCTCCAGGATCTTGATTCCAGTTGTTAAAAGTTTCCATTGAAAGCCCTGCTCTTTTCTGCAACTGGTCTGTGTGCAATGGCTTTGGCACTCATTGAGTGGAAAGTTTGCTTGACTTTAATATTTCAGTCAGAATTGTGTAAGCTGACCCAATTGAAAGGTCTGTGGTATTGGCTATTGGTTCTGCTGTTTATTGCTGGTCCTCTTCAATTAGGGCACAAACAAGATTAATTTTTTTTCCTGACAAATTGATGTGGATGGTCTGCTGCTGCAGGCTTCATCTAAACATCATCTTGTCTTTTCTTAAAATGAGTTATCTATTTGTAAACTACTGATTACTTTGGGGCATTGTCCCTATAAACTTGGTGTCTGACTCTTCTAAGTGCCTCAAACTAGATTCTGTTCAGGCATGTTATAACAGTGAATGAAAGTTTATTTTGGTGCAAAAAATGTTGAAATTTTGTATAGTTTTTTATAAAAGACACATTTTCTATGAACTTTTTGGAAATTCCTTGTATTTTATGATATTCAAAATCATTTAACTGATTATATATTATTGAGCATTCTTAATTTTTCTGATTTCTCACCATGACACGTAATCTTATGATTATATTCAGGAAAAATGAAATTTGCTGTAGGTCAAACAGCTGATTAGAGGGTAATCCTGCACTATGTGTAAGCTCAATACCATTGTCCTTCACTCAACCATGTGCTACCTGCAGTGGAGCAATAGGAAGATCACAGGTCAAAGGAAAAAGGAAGGTCAGGGAGTTTATTATGACAGAAATCAGGACCCAGGGTGTAAATTGTCCAGGACTCAGGAAGAGCCTAAATTAGAGAACTCGAGTCATGCAAGGATCTGGCTAGGTGTTATGATGACCTCTAAATATTTCCTGACCAAGCATAAAGTGGATCTAACAGGTCATCTGCTTACACTCTCAGTGCACTTTCACTGACATCATCTGCCTCTCTCGTCCAGTGCTCACCTTACAACGCCTACTTCCTTAGTAGAGTGAAAACTTAATCTCCTTTTTTCATCCCTGCTCTCAATGCCTTAATTTGGGATCTCACCATATCTATTTTTGATTCCTACAAAAGCATCTTTACTGTATTTTCTGCCTTTGGCCTGGTCCCCATCCAATTTCTCTTATCACATCATTTCCCCTAATTTTAATCCTGTAGCGTCTGTATAGATTTTAGTAAAAACTCAAACCCCATAGCTCAATAAACAAGGCTCTCTATGATCTTGTCCCTGCCTACCATTTTAGCTACATAATTTGCCAATATCCAACATAGACTCGATTACAGTGAACTAGGTTTCCAACACACATGCTTTATTTCTTTATGCACTTGCCCATTCTGTTTTCTACACCTAGAGTGTTCTCTATCTCCTCCACAAGCTGTTATTCTTGTTAATTTCAACCTGACTTTTGAAACACAGCTTCAGTTTCACTTTGATTGGAAATATTGATTGCCCATTAAATTAATAAAAGTTCTTTACTCTGCCTTCCAGTATATTCTCTTTGTATACTTATTATAGCACAAATTACAGCATGATGTAATTTCCAGTTTTGTTTTTGTTTGTGTAAAAATGTTTTTATTTTGACCTTATAGTCCCAGGATTTTGCACAGAGCCAGGCTCTTAGTCATTCCTTAATCAATGCTCATAAGAATGTTATAAAAATGGTAAGATATTAATCAGAGAAAAAAGGGAAAAGTATAATTAACCAATCACCCAGACCCACTTTTCTCCTCCCAAAACTGTCCACATATCAGTGAGAGGCTACACTATCATTCACAAGATTATTAGGACCAAAAGTCGAAAAGTCATCATCGATATGTTTCTTACCTTCATACATATCATTCATCTTCAATCATCAAGTCTTATTGGTCAAACTGTATTCTGACTTTAACCACTTCTCACACTTCCATCATTGCCATCCTACACCAAGGTATTATTATCTTGTTTTTCCTGTATTTCATTTGGTTTTATAACTAGTCTGGCTTTTTCATTACTCTAACCTTCTCACAATAGTGTGTTCTCCACGCGGCAACCAGAGAGCACTTTAAGAGATGGAAATGCCAAAGCTCTCCCTGCAGCTTCACCATCCCACTTTAGATAAAATGTAGAGTCCTTGGCATGGCTGACAAGGTCCCGTATCATTGGCAGCTGACCCTGTCCCTGGGTGTCATGGTACCCATTCCCCCTACATGTAACCCAGTCCACTCCTAATGGCCTTCATGCAGCTCCTCTATACATGCTAATCATGTTCTTACCTCAGGGACCTTGCATCAGCTGTGCCCATGGCTGAAATGCTCCTCTTCACACTATTCAGGGTGAACAAATAGTACCTCTTCAGTGAGCCGTCTTTAAAGGTTGTTTTACAGCAGCCCCATGCTACCCTTGGTATCTGTCTCCAATCCCCTAATCTTCCTTTATGTTCTTTTGTGTCACCATCACTAGAGATCGTATCACATATACATTTTATTCACTTGTTTATTTTCTGATTTTTCACTATAGCATACATTCCTTAAGTCCACACACTGTCTTGTTCACTCTTGTACCCTAGTGATAATTTTTTATTGAATATATGAATTAAGAGATAATGGTCCAGACTCTAGTTTTTTCTATATTCTACTTCATAGAGGATCCTATGGACTTTTATGAACATGACTAGAAATACATGTTTCATTACAATGTATACACTCAGATACTTATAACTGATAGATGTGTCTCACAAAATAGTAGTTCCATTTACTATGTAAAGTTGTTTTGGCCGGGCGCGGTGGCTCAAGCCTGTAATCCCAGCACTTTGGGAGGCCGAGATGGGTGGATCACGAGGTCAGGAGATCGAGACCATCCTGGCTAACACGGTGAAACCCCGTCTCTACTAAAAAAATACAAAAAACTAGCCGGGCGAGGTGGCGGGCGCCTGTAGTCCCAGCTACTCGGGAGGCTGAGGCAGGAGAATGGCGTGAACCCGGGAGGCGGAGCTTGCAGTGAGCTGAGATCTGGCCACTGCACTCCAGCCTGGGCGACAGAGCGAGACTCTGTCTCAAAAAAAAAAAAAAAAAAAAAGTTGTTTTTAAATTTTCTGTTCTATCGTATTTTTCATAGAATTAATTTTATTAATTTTGTGTTATAATCGTGGCCAACTACCCATGGTTGTGCAGGCTATCTTCTGTCAAGAGGGATATATCTGGATATATGTATTAGATATGTATGTAAAAGTAAGAATGTATACATACATATTTAAAAGTACTTACTACATTAAATGTATTTTTAAGAGTAATAATAAAATAAAAATTGAACAAAGTATTTCCTGGTAATTATGAACTTGCTTTTCTATTAAACCAATAATTTCATTTGAAATATTGACTTGGCCTTAGGAAATTTTTAGTTTTAAAAATTCAGGTTAATCATAAAAATTAATTAAAACTAAGAATAATTAAACACAATATCTTGTATGTAAGGAAAATATTAAAAAATGGAAACAATGTTTATGTTTTTGTTAAGAAATATATGTGAGAAGATCTTAAAAGTAAATGTAAAAATAAAAGACAGTCATTCTCTTGAGTTGTAAACTGAGCTATTTTATTTAGGAGTTCAGGTCCTGGAGGAAAGAACTGGTTGTACCCTTCTTGGGAAATTTTCCTTAGAATTGAAGTGTGGTGGAACAAGGAACACACATTTAGGAGCTCTTGACAGAGCTGCACTGATGAAGCAGGGACAGAAAAGTTGGAATAAGGTCAAGGGATTATTTCTGTATCCTTTATTTTAAGCCTGTAAATTTCACTTTGATTTGTCATGTTCATTCATCTTGTTGCATTTCTCAGGCAGAACACTGGGGAACAGCAAAGAGAATTTTATTTATATAAATTAATGTGCTAATTAGCTGCAGTCTCACGGCTCTTGGAAAATTGCCATTTCATTTTATTGCACATTAAAGATTGGATGTCTCAACCCTTGTATGCCTTTGGAAATGAAGGAAAAAACCCTACTAAAAATTTGTGCCACCCCAAAGGGAAATATTAAACTCTGTGTGCCTCATGCTCAGTGTATAAGTGCTTCTTAGTAGCCTATATTTTACTATTTGTGCTTTTAGCCCAGAATGTCTGCTTCTTAGAAAAATAGAGTTCTATTTTATTAAATCAATTACTAACCATGTTTATATATACATTTTGATGTACCTAGAAAGATTAGTATGCCAATAAACAAATGAATCATATAAAAATTCATAAAATGTGAATCCCAAAGGCTGAAATATTTTAAATTTGGGGATGTCAGTCCATAGGGGATATGTTCCAGGAGGTTGTATTCTCATCTGGGATCTACTAGTGGTGAGCTGAACAACTTCTTCTAGATTTCTCTTCATTTTGATGATTGCACAATGAATGAAATTCACCTCCTTGTTTCAGAATAATATATATAATTATATATAGAATTATGTGGCATTATATATAATATATAACATATATTATATATAAATATATATAATACATATATATATATTTTGTGTGTGTGTGTGTGAGACAGAGTCTTTCTCTGTCGCCCAGGCTGGAAGGCAGTAGTGCAATCACAGCTCACTGCAGCCTCAACCTCCTGGGCTCAAGCGATTCTCCTACCACAGCCACCTGAGTAACAGAGACTACATGCATGTGCCACTATGTCTGGCTAATTTTTCAGTTGTTTTATGGAGGCAGGTCTTGCTTTGTTGCCCAGTGTCGAACTCCTGGGCTCAAGTGATCCTTCTGCCTTGGTCTCCCAAAGTGTTAGGCTTACAGGCATGATTCACTGCACCTAACTAGAATAATATTTTGGAAATAAATAAAAAGTGTTCTAGCTCTCTTGGAAGACATCTGAACTTTTGTACATTCAACCATATACACATGTTAGATATTCACTACCACCATAAAGAAAATAAATAAACTAACAAATGTGTGTCTTAGATATTAATCAATGTCACATTGAATACTAAATTGATAAAAACATACTTTTTGTTTCTGTCTATCCTTCTTACTTTTTTTGTTTGTCTTGTGTATTAGTCCATTTTCATGCTGCTGATAGAAGCATACCCAAGACTGGACCATTTATGAAAAAAAGAGGTTTAATGGACTTACAGTTCTACATGGCTGGGGAGGCCTCACCCTCATGGCAGAAGGCAAGGAGGAGCAAGTCACATTTTATGTAGATGACAGCAGGCAAAAAGAGCTCTTGTGCAGGGAAACTCCCATTTTTAAAACCGTCAAATCTTGTGAACTCATTCATTATCATGAGAACAGCACAGGAAAGACCTGCCCCCATAATTCAATCACCTCCCACTGGGTTCCTCCCATGACATGTGGGAATTATGGGAGTTACAGTTCAAGATGAGATTTGGGTGTCAACACAGTCAAACCGTACCATTTTGTGTTTTTGTGGGTTTCTCTTTTTTTCCTATATTTTTTGAGATAAGGTATCACTCTGTCACCCAGGCTAGAGTGCAGTAGCATGAACATGGCTCACTGTAGCCTTGACCTCCCACGCTCAGCTAATCCTCACATCTCACCCTCCTTCTTTTAAGATGGAGGAGGGTTTGTTTTAATGTACATGTCCTATGACTAGTTTCCACCAAAATGGGCACAGAACTCTCTTTTTAAAAGATAAAGAGTTAGCCTATTGAAGCGTAATCAGAAAGCAGCCCAGCCCTTCTGGAAATCGCTCTACTCCTGATCTCCTACCCGTAGGTATATCCCAGTGACTGCTGAGAAGAATGTCCTCTCTCTCCATTCCATCTCTTAAAACTTGAAGAAATGCTCCTGTTTTAAAATATCTTGGTTCCTTCTTGTGTTTTTCCAGAACATCATAAAAGAACTACAAATTTTAACAGTCTTTCTATCTTCTCTAAAATGGAAAGAATACCAAAAATATTATGAAAAGAATAGATGAAAGAAATGACTGTGGAAAATAGAATAATCAGCATTTCTGTAGGGATAGAGGGTTCTGAGTGAACCCGTAGAATGCACAAGGGGTAGGTAGACCTCCTAGAGAGACTTCTCCCACATTTCTCCTGCAAAAATAACAAAGCTTTAGAGAGAAGAGGCAAAAATATGAGATAGCATAAACAGTGCTACACCAGACAATGTATTATGTGGCCTCAGCTTTGGTCTTGGCTGTTCTGCAAAAGATTAACTTAAATTCAGGCCAAATTGTTTTATTTCACTGGCATGTCTTCTTTGACCTATACAGTAAGATGATTCAAAAATTCCTCAAACCAATTCTAGTTCCATGATTCTGTAACTATATTTTTATTTTTCAGAGTAGCTATAACCTATTAATAAATCTCAACTTTACATATCAGCCGATACAAAACATCATGAAGAACAATAGTGGAAAAAGTTGCCTGCAATACTGAATGAAGCAGAGTCCTCTGAAAACATTGTATAATAAAAGTAGTAAAATAAACAAGTAGCTTTGTAACTCTTGTAATTTTTGTTTTTAAAATATTGTAGAATTGAATTAGGGAGTTCTCAGTTGCTAATAGCTATGTAAAGTGCATAGTATTATTTTCTAGAATACTGTCCAGAGATGAAAAAATAAAGGAGACCTTACAGAAGTGATAAGCAATAAGCTAACAGCTTTTTAGAAGCTTGTGCATACCATATTCTGTTTTAAGTCTTTTTACTTAGAAGCCAATCAGATGAACACTATTTGGGAACATCAGCATTAGCTTACTAAACAATGGCATTTGCATCTTGAATTATTCTATTAGATTCTAACCTTGGCACAGTATAACCCTTTTGCTGAAATATTTATAATTGCCTAGTAACATGGGAAATAAACAATTTATTCCTATTATCTGTGTGCATGTTTTGATACAGAAAAAGCAAACTGTGAATGACTGGGTACTAATAAGATCATGGAATGTCCCCAGCTTGTCATAATGGCTAGTAACAAATATTTGCATCAAGCCTTGGTTATCCAAATATTCCTTATGAAAAGTGGCTGAGGGGGTTTGATTTCTCTAACCTTGCAGAATCATTTTATTCTATTGTTCCTGTGATGGATATGTAGGGTAATGTAGTCCAAAACCTTCAGGCAATGCACGAATTGAATATTTGCTATTTGTGTAGCATGTTGTTTCTGAAGTGTCTAATTTGGGAGTGATTTAGTAAATATAATCACCACGAATGTGGTGATGGTTTCTCTTTGGTTTTTGCATGGGGAGATTTGAAACAGCGTCTCTATCATCTCAATCATTTAAAATAAAATAGGAAAAATATCATAACACTGGTATTTTTTTAGTGGGATAAGAAGCAAAATGTATGCAGTTTTGGCAATAAGGTCACCAAGCTTTCAGGGAAAAAAAAATAAATAAATGCATGGATTCAAATTGTGAAATAATAAAACCTAAATATTTACATTAATTTTGGTATCACCAGACAGAAAACCTTTCAAATTATTAAAAGATACTGTGAACCCTAAATGACATTGATTAAAAAGATCTCCCAGGTGCAGTGACTCACACCTGTAATCCCAGCACTTTGGGAGGCCAAGACAAGCTCAGGAGTTGGAGACCAGCCTGGGAATCATACTAATGAGAAACCCCATGATCTGAAAAAATACAAAAATTAGCTCAGCACAGTGGTACCTGTAACCCAGCTACTTGGGAGCCTGAGGCAAGAGAATTGCTTGAGCAGGGAGGTAAAAGCTGCAGTGAGCCAAGATGGCACCACTGCACTGCAGCCTGGGTGACAGGAGTGAAACTCTGTCTCAAAAAATATATATAAAATAAAAAAAGATCATCTTTGCAGAGTACATATGTATTGTCATGGATGTTATCTGAAAACCTAAGTATAACATCAAAAGGCAAAGGCCTCATTGCAAGACAGAACTATTTTAATTTAGTGAAGTAATATTGAAAAAATTCACATAATATATCTTTCAGCTGGAAAACATTCATTGAGGAAAATCTATGTTAATGTTAACAACATAAACGGAATTCCAAATAAGGAAGAACACAATGAACATCTTTAATGATCTCTGGTTCCCTTAAAGAATTCGCTGCTCAGCTTGCCTCTGTGGCCGCCTGCCACCCCCATCACCACCCCCTCTCCCTCCTGGGCAGTGCCACAGTCTGAGAGGGCTGGAGACAAGCCTGCTGTGACTATCGCCTCTACGATCAAGAGGAAACATGGCCTCAAAAAAGTTTTGAATCAGCTCTAGCTAGAAGGTTTCAAAGCTTGACCTATTTTAGTCTTGATTTCTTTTTTATTCTCTTGAGAAAAATTTATCTTTACGTGATCAGAAAAATAAAAATAAAAAGCCTAAATGAGTTCCAAATCTGTTCAGACAATCACCAGCATTGGATTAGCTAACTACAAATAGATCAGGAAAAAGCAATTATATCTGTATCTGTCTATCTATCTATCTATCTATCTATCTATCTATCTATCTATCTATCTAGTTCCAACTGTCCATGGAGCAGGGTGGGGTGTCCTAAACATACTGGTCTGAATAATTCTTCACACTCTACTAATACAAAAGGCTATGAACTGAATAAGGAACTTCACGCTTTCAGGTCTTGTTTTTCTCATATACAGAACATGGGGTTAAGCTACATTATTGCCAAATTCCTTCTTGCTCTGAAAATAACGTATTGGTAAATCACATAAATTTGATAATGTTTGTTGTATAGAAAATCTGAACGTGTCAAGCTTTGACTGAAATGTTCAGAAAATTCTTAAGCCCCAGATGTAGTAGAAGTGGTTGAAGACATTTTCTTGATGTTCACTTTGAAACCTTTTGTGGTAGGAGATGAAACAACATCTGGCAAGGTACGAATTTTTACAGCAACTCTATAAAGGTTATCTCCAAATGATATTTGTAGACTCCTCCATTTAAGTAAAATAAAGCAAGAGGGAATTTAAAATATGTGTTAAAATGCTCCATGTATTTATCTTTCAAAATACCCAAATCTGCACCAAGAAATTGGTCCAGATGAATATATTAGTGAATATGATGGTTCCCTGGCCAGTCAGTGACTTACACAATCTGCAGACATTTAACTAATTTAAGGAAGTCAGTAGATAAAATGCTTATAATTATATATTGATAAAACTACTATGTCTAAGTTTTTAAAAAACTCTTCTCCTACAATGTGTTGAGATATATACTAGTTCCTTCATGTTTCAAAATTTTTTTTTAAAAATAACAATTTATCTCAACAAGACACAATATTTTAACAATCCATTTTCCTATAATTGGAGGTAGATGGAAATGAAACACTATATCTTAGAACGATTTTGTGTAATAATGAAAGTTAATTTAACTGTACCCTTCAATATTTATTCTGATTCGATGTTAACCCCTGAGACCATTTATAAAAGAAAAGTGATCAAGTTGGCTTATAGTCGTTACATTTACAATTTTATAATAATATGTTCTATGAAAGTAGGTATGTAAAAATAAAACTCCATGAAAACATTTTAGGTACCCACATCAAAAATTTAACACTCAGAGTAGTGTTCCCTTCAAATGGTCATCTTAAGCCAATGAGTGAGCATTGATGAAATATTACTGTAAGATACTTTTTGGAATTATTTTCACAATATGTGACATATTCTTCAAACTACAGACTGCCATCAAAGGTTGAAGACATTTTCTTTTGAGGATTATTTTGGTTTTAAAAATAATGGGAATGCATTCACAACCAAGTCTAATATATAAATTGAGTAATCCAAACTGGATAATGCAATTTTGGGAGTCTAAATTTGTGATAAAGTACTTTATAGGCAAAATTCGATGAATTGGAACCAAGTGTGAAAGCTCCTTATCTAACAAATGGCAAAATATGGGAGCAAATAGGCAGCTGACTGGGCCTCAGCTACACAATGTTCTGTTGTTTTAGTTTCTAACTGCGCAGCTCATCTTTTTTTTTTCTTTCCTCTTTCAAGATATAAATGTGGTAAAAGGCATACAAAGTACTGCAATAGAATGTGAGTATACACACACACACAATGGTAGTCCCTTCTATCCATGGTTTTGTTTTTTATGTTTTCAGTTACCTGAGGCACAGTACAATACTTTGAGAGAGAGAAAGACCACATTCATATAACTCTTATTACAATATATTGTTATAATTGTTCTATTTTATTATTGTTTTTAATCCCTTACTGGGCCTAATTTATAAATTAAATTTTGTTATAAGTATGTATGTAAAGAAAAAAATCCATAATATATATAGGGTTTGGTATCATCCAAACCCTATATATTTCAGGCATCTGTGGAGGTCTTGGATAAGGGAAGAATACTGTATTTAAAATTAGCAAATTAGTATGCATATATGCAAATGAGCATCATCCTTCAAATAAGCTATCTTAGAGCCCAAACATAGAGTTCACCAGTACTACTGTGTTTTTTCAAAACTTTGTTTAAAACTGTTGTTTTAGAACCATCTTCTGAATCTGTTCATGAATCACACAAGAAGACTAGTCACATTATTTAATCCAACTTCTCATAATCTTTCTTTTCTTCTTTTCCTTCTTTTTTGTACCACTACCAAGCCATATCACCTACCTCTTCAATATATTGGAACTAAATGATGTCAGTACATCATAACCTCTTTGGAGGCTTGTGAACAGGATGCCCATGAAGAAGGTCACTTTAAAGAGAAGAATGGTCACATAAATGGAACCACTACAGACTCTGAAGGAGATGCCTTTGGATGAAAATGACTTATTTGAAAATGTAAATTTAAGTCTGTTTGTTAGAGATCTCATTACTCTATACTTAAAACGCTTATGCTTTATATAATTCTTAAACCCCAAATCAGGAAACAATTATATGGTGCATGAATGAGATCTGCCAGTCAAATTGCTTGTAGCATCTTAGAAGGAAGTGACTAAGTTAAAAGGGGGTGTTTCAAAGGGATTGAGCATATTAAAAGGGAATGTTTTAAGGGGATTGAGTATATTTTAATAGATTAAGATATGAATTTTAAATTCATATGCAAGTTCCCTTAAAAAGACAAAGATTGTAATTTTTTCAATTTTTTCAAAGAATCAGTCTCATGTGACAACATGAACATTTCAAAGATTTCTATCATTCTGTGAGTGGTTATGTGAGATATGAAGGAAAGAGGGAAAATGGAAGCATGCCTTAAAATGTTCTGAATCTATGAGGTATGAAAGGTAATTAAATTATCCACAAAATAAAATTTAACTTCGTGGTATGAAATAAATTGGAAAATAACAATTTCCCTTTACACCCCCAAGGAAAACATGAAAGAACATCTTTAGTTTTCACTTTCCTTCAAATCTAGTAGTGCTCATTCTTCAATTTGATGATTTGCGGGGAAAGAATGGAAACAATTACTTTTTTATTAAATGAAGAATGAACAGTCTTGTTACTTTACAAAATGAGGGGTGCAATAAAACAGATACTCAAGCTTAGACCTTTCCTCGTATTTGGGCTCGCCTTTCTTTCTTAACTTTGTGTGTCTGGAATGAATATGATATCAAGTATATCCTAATTTTAAATAAATAAATACATGCATAATCTTCTTAGCAAGTAGAGATTAGATTATCTTTTTCATATTAAAATAAAGCAGCAAGACAACTGAGAGAGCACCTCTTAGGACATGTTCATTTCAAAAGTGTCATTTAAATCAACCCTACTCTGTTTTGCAAGCCGGGATATAGAGTGCCATATTTCTAAATATGTGCTATGCACTTTATTTAAAAGTAAATTTCACTAAAAATAGTAAAATTAATACTACATTTAGATCTTTAACACGCACATATCACTATATTTTGTCTTTCTAAAGTAATGGTAGCAGAATTATTTTATAGTTGAAACGTGAAAAACATTTGACACTTGTAATCAGAGATGACTGCGTGTGTAATTTTAAATACTTCCTGTGTCTGTAATCATTTCTACTTCTCCATAGGCATAAAACTTTCCTACCTATCATTCTCCTCCCTCAGCACGCGCACTCTCTCTCTCTCTCTCTCTCTCTCTCTCTCTCTCTCTCTCTCTGCAATGTATCCCCAACCTAAGTAACGTAATCAATTTAGAGAAAATAACTGTTCAACTAAATTTAAAAATTAGTCAAATTGCAAAACCTATTATTACATTTATCTCAAGATATTCCATCCTACTTTTAGCATCAGGTCATTTCTGTCAAGTAGAATGATCAGTAAAAGAGCAGAAAAAAATGTTTGGTCACATGTCAGAAATATCTACCAAATAAAAATTGGGAATTTTGTCTTTTTTTTTTTTTTTCAGTAAAATGTCCCTAAACACCTGCAAAACCCTATTGATATAAGTAGGACTATTGCTTCTTCAGGAAAATTTTTGATAGTAAGAAATTCAGCAAAGAAAGGAAATATTTATGTCACCTGCAACGTTGTTAAGTATCTACCCTGTTTACATGCCTTCTTGCACATTTTCCTCATTATTTCATTTAGCAGTTCATGTGACTTTAGTTCTTGATACATTTTAAGGTGTGTGTATATATATCACACACACAAACATCATCTCAGAATACAAAACAACAAGGTTATCTGCAATGAATATGAATTCATATGTATGTGTTCTTTTTAAATGACATTTGCAAATGGTCACACTGCACATCTATGGTTTGCTCCCGAATAAAAGTAAGATTACAGCATTACCTTTTTAAACCTGCAGATTCTTCTTTCCATAAGCTTTTGCTCCAGCAAATCTCAGCTATTCTTATTGCAGCCCTTTCTCACATGCCCCCAAGTGAGGAACGATTTGCAAGCTTTTGGCAAGACATGTTGTGAAAGCTAAGCTATTTATCTGATAACCATTTTCACCAAACTCAGAGTTCATCTTTATCTTTTGTTCTAAATAACCCACAAAATTGTAAGGAAAAATAATTCAGTGGCAATTATCTTACAAAGAAGTATTCATAGTATCTTTCAAATAACAAATATCCTTTTTTGTTTCCTGAAAAGTGATTTAACTAATATTTTCATAAGATGGAGGATTACATAATATTTATAGTTTTGTTTGAAAAGAGCATGCAGTGAAATTCTAACACACTTTGGAACAAAAGTGCAGAATACCAATTTGTGTATAATTTATTTTATCAATTTTTATAAAATATAAAATCCTAAGAAAAAAAGACTGGAAGGAAATATTCTAAAGTGTTTTTGCCTGTGATTGTGGGGACTGTAGATAATTTATTTTCTTATCACACATTTTTTGCCTACTTTTTGATTATTTTGCACAATGGATTAAAAAAGAAAAACATAATTATAAAGATGTTTTTATTTTTAAAAATTCAGTGGAAACTTTTAAAGTGTATTTATCTGGTATAAAGCAGGGCAGGCATGAATACTTTTTGAAAATAGATAAGCATAAACCTTTAAGAAAATTTATTCTTAACAGATTCAGACAATGGTTTGAATAGAGGTTTAATAATTTGATTGTGTGATTTAGAGTCTCTTAAACTTTTACTTATAAGGGAAATTTTATTAACCAAATACTACTATTTAAGAATAATTCTTGCTACACAATGCTGTTATTGTCCTATCATAGTCCTGTTTTCTTCATTTGGATTTTTAGAGTAGCATTTAACCAAAAAAATTGTTTTCAAATTAAATAGCTACTCTAAAAGGTAAATTTAAAATACCAAAATCCTTTTTAGATATTTTAAATGGAAATCTTTAGTTTGCCAGCAGAATTCTCTCTTCTTCAAAGTATATTCTACAGTCATAATTCTGAGGTATCATCCAACTATTTGGTAAACAATTTCAGAGATTTGTTTTTTCAAGCAGAGATAACAATATTTCTGAAGCTACAAAACATTGATATAGTTAGCAACCCTTTGATATTATTTTCATTAGCAGGAACCCAGATTTTACACTGATTTAATTTTTGACAGGAAAAAAATCTGTTTTATAAATCATTGTCATACTTGTTTTCTGATTATTTTCCATAGACTCACATGGAATTTTAAAAGCTTACTGAGCATTGATTATGCTGTTTCTAGGTATATGTAGTAATTTTAAACCTTCTTCCCTTATTCTATGCAGAAAGTAGATAAAATATTGGTGAAGCAAAGGCAATAAAAATTGTTGGGAGTCCAGTTTTGCATGTCCCAATTTTAAATTGAGACTCAGCAATTTTAAAATATAAATTTTGTTCCATTTAATGCTGAGAAAATATTTTCCTTCTTTGCCTAAAGGTCATCTATAATTGAGGACAAGTTAGCCAGATTCCCGAGGCTGAGTGTGGCTTTGATCTAGGTGTCCAGTCTTTCTTGGTGCAAATCATTCTGGGGAGAATGGTAGGAGTCACATCGATGAATTGGTTGTCTTACTAAAGGTTATCAAGGCTTCCTCTTTCCTCTTTCCCAGCCCGCTCCCTGCCCCACTCTTTGTGAGCACCTCTGTGTGTCTGTAGCACTTTGAATTCGTCCTGCAGAAATTGTTTTCAGGTATAATCCTAAGCTTTAAACCTGCTCCTTTATGTATACTTGGTTACCCTGATTTTACTCCGAGATACACGGCATATGTTTTCATTCCTGAACATCTTTATCAAATCATTTAAAAATATGTAGCACATGTTATTTGATTTTGGATAAGCAGAATATTCCTTCTCAAAAATGGATTTGAATATCATGTTCTATAAATCACTTCATACAAAGCTTTTATTCAAGCATTAGGGCAATAACATTGATCCTATGAATTTCCTTGGTAATAATAAGAATAGCGTTAGATGCTTCAAATTAAAATTAACCCTGGCAATGTTAAACAAATACATATAGAATCTGGGTACATTTATGAAATTATTTAGAAATATATTTATTGTGCTTTTACTTGTATAAAAATTATTAATAAAACAGGAAAGAAGATTTAAATCATTCTAAACAGCCTTTTACAAATTATTTACACTGTTTTGTACACAATTTGAAAACGTGGCAGTAATTTTATCAAATGTCTTATATATTAACGTCAGAGAACAGTTAAACAATCATTTTTGAATTACACTACAACCAATTATTTTTATAATCAAATATTTCATCAATTATAAAATACATTCATCTTTAATTGCTTTTGGATAAAAATAAGTCACCTACTTCCAAAAGCAGTACTTCTTATGAGTACTTATGGCCAATTTTTGTTCACATAACTTTGCACTTTTTTCTGTCAAACAAAAGTATTTTTCAATGGAGCAATAATATAGTTATAACTTCAATCCCCATACTATTTAATCAAATCAATACATTTCCAAAAACATTAAAAATGTTGTTCTAAACTTAAAGAAGGTGATGATAGCTATACATTTGTTTCCAAGTAACGTCTTGAAGTTATAAGGTAAATTTTTTGGAGAAGAATGAATTCTTGTGACAAATGATAACAGATACTTCCATTTCTTTCTTTTGTGATTCAATCTTCTTGAGAACTTTTGTGTAGATACATCAAATATTGCATATAAAATTATGACAATAGAATTTTTGTTATAAAAATGAGTCTTTATTATTGCATACTAAAATGAATATGTATTTTTTCTGTTACATACAATTTTTGTAAAATAATTCAATTTCCTTTAACATACCAATTTTGTAGTGTATTTTAATAATAATAAACCTCTAACTGCCCATATGTTTTTACTGTGTATATGGGTAAGATAAAATATAATTTATGTATATGTAAAATGGATTATATATATGTACACAATTGTTGCACTGTTTATGGACAATCTCAATATTTTTTCTGTGTTCTCATATGCTATGAATTCATTTGTAGTAGCATCATGAAACATCAAAGTTTATTTCAATCAGTTGTGTAAAAGCAGATCTCAGGTACATAGGAAATGGTTCCATTTATAAATGGCTATTTATGCATTATTATATTATCACATATATAATTTTTGTTCTTATCATTTTGAGTAACAAATCTTTTAACTTTTAAAAACATATCAGTATTAAAACAGCTATTTAATTTTTAATTATGAAAGACTGTTTTCTAAATCATTCTATCTTAGAATTAATAACAGAATAGTGCTACTGAATAATATTACATTTAGTAATGAAATTAACCTTTCACTTTGAAAATTCCCTTAGTTTTAGATTCTCTAATACACTATTATTTCATTGGCATGGCACAATTATTAATCACTTTTGCCCATATGTCCTGATCACGTATTATATCATAGAGTATTAACACTTATTTTCCTGAAACTATCTAATTCTAAAGCTAACAAACAGAAAAAGCTAATTTGCATGTGGTACTTTATCCCCAAGAAAAATAACTCTTGGTTTTGTTTGAATATCATTTATAAAGCTAAAGATAGTTGTTTTTCCAAACATGTGATCAATGTGTCCATTTTCATATCATCATTGGTAATAGAGTGATCTAATTTAGGAGCAGGGCCATTTTGATGTTAAGTGTATCATCATATAAAAAGAAGCTTGTCACACTCCTCCCTAATAGTGAAAGATTTCCGTTTCCCTTTATGCAGACATTTGCACCTACTATTTTCCAATTCTGTAATGCAAACACTGAGGGAGAGGTTAAATACAATGTTAGCTCTGTAATATGTATGCAGAAAAGCTGCACGCATTTTGCCTGGCCTTCATTGATTGTAACCCTGGGTCAACAGACATGTTTTAATGTGAACTGGAACATAAATGCCTACCAAAAGAAAGTAAAGGAGTGTGAAGTTTTTATAATATGTCACAATTCATAAATATGCAAGATCTCAAAGAAGGGAAAAAAGGTGGGGGATGGATGTTCCGAAAGCACTTGGTTAAACATATATTTCATCATTTTAATTTGGTGACTACACCAAATCACAAGTAGCCAAACTGGAGTTACAACTGTCCACTAACATTTTCTTTTCTACATTCCTGATATGTTCTCTCACTTTCCAACTCTTCTATTTCCAGGCAGTTGTACCATATGAAACTGACAGCAATTGTTCTGATTCATGGTTTAGGAGGAGTAGCTGATTAATCCCATGTCAGCAGTCTTGACCCTACGTGGAAAATAGAACCTTAGAAGGCCCACTCAACAATATATCAGGGAGCAGAGCTATGTGGCTTGCCTTGCTCTTAAATGTAATGAAAGTTTAGGACAATGCTGAACAGTGATTTGATGCCCCTCTCCCTTTTTAACCTGTTTCAAAAGAACATTCTGGGTGAGGGGAGAGGGAATGTATTGGGGAGAGGAAGTGAGTGATTATGATTATTTTCTGGAACAAAATCTTACGTTCACAAATATTTTATTTTTGTCCTCCATTAAATGCTTGAAGACATTTTTTTTTCTTGAGCATAGTTACTGATTTTTTTTAAATGGTCATATGTGTTTATTTTGAACCTTTAAATTTTCAATCTTTCCTCTTTAATGACTATAGAATGCCCTTCTACATTTAATGCAGAGCTCTAACTTGTACTCATTATAAAATAATTCCAAATAACTCCAAATTCCAGAATCATATTTCATACAACATCCTCAATTTTAAAGACAAATGTACATGCTGTAATTTAAATGCACAAAAGACAAGCTTTGAGGAAACCATCTTAGCCCTGGAGATCACATTTTTCACAAAAGCTCTAAAACTTGCGTGTATTTCTGCAATGAATTTGAAAAAAACCTTAGTACTCTGTATTGTGTTCTCAGAACTTATGATTAAATAAAGGGATAAAGTGGAATCATATCTTTTTCAAAGAGGACCATGTGCATGAAGGCACTAATGTGCAAATTTTATTTACAACTATAAAGCAGATTGAAATGCCAAGGCAACTTGAAAATCTCTCACATAATGCTAAATCTTAAAGCAAAGAATGCTATAAATGGTGGTCACTGAGTACAAGTTGAATTTCAGTATTGGGAGCTATGCACAACTAGTAAATGAAAAAAAAAAAAACAAAACAAACAAACAAAAAAAACTACCTGGTATAACTAGATAAAGCTGAAATGTGCTGAAATCTTCCCCTGCAAACTGCATAATAGCACTTCCAATGGT
Source organism: Theropithecus gelada (assembly GCF_003255815.1). Taxonomy (NCBI): domain Eukaryota; kingdom Metazoa; phylum Chordata; class Mammalia; order Primates; family Cercopithecidae; genus Theropithecus; species Theropithecus gelada. The sequence continues at coordinate 66,225,134 of NC_037676.1, read as the reverse complement.
CTCTTTCTGTCACCCTCTGTAACCATCAAGCCCTGATTCTGCTGCAGTCAGGTGAATGGTCACAGAGCTCTTACGGTTGACTGCATAGAATTCCAAGGAAAGACACATCTGTACAATTTTTTCTTGGACAATAATAATACTTTTGGTATATTTAGATTTTTCTTAAATATATTTGAAGAAAAACATGCAAGATTTTCTTATGCATCCTCCTAAAGTAAAGGTTTTATTTTGACCGACTCCTTCACTGTGAAAGTGCAGTCCTTTGATCAAGTAACATTTGCATTTCTGTATGGGGTAGGGTTTTATGTTCTTTTCTTACATGCTGTCTATAACTACGTGTATCATGTTGGTTTGTGCTACTCACCATTTAAAGCACTAGGTACCAAGTGTTGCTTTGTGAACAGAATCCATGTGCATTAAGCAGAAGACAATAGAATAGTGCAGTTTAAAATGCAGAATTAATAGGTCTTTTGAATGGAACGTATTTTTAAGATGGCTATTTTAAATATGATATACTCAGATACACAATGGAATATCTTGGTTTTTAAATGCAGCATCTTCAGATTAGCCTTATCTTACTTTAAAAAAAGGAACAAATGGAATGCTTTTCTAGGTTTTTCTTCAGAGGCAAGCACTCTGCATACACTGGAGGTAGCGTTAACAAATAATAATAAGACAAACTTTAGGTTAAATTCTGTTGCTCCAAGAACTCTTAAACATGAAGCTATGGTTTCATAAAAATGTATTTTTGAAGGATCAGCAAAAATGCAGAATTGTCTATAAAAATGGAAATAATTTGTAAGGTGTGTGTGTGAGACAGAGAGAGAGAGAGAGAGAGAAATGATCTTTATAAGGTTTGAGGTTTTTTTTTCAAGGTAACAATTTTTTTTTCTTTGCTTCATGAAGGAATTTTTTAAACCTTCACTCAGAAAGTTGGTAGACAACAATTTCCCTCTTTTCTCTGGTTTTGATGACATGTTTTCATAAAGAAATCTCTAAACCCTGTTTGCTTCGTTTATCCATGTGTTGATATTAAAACTGCCTGGATCTCAAAGGCATACGAACTCTTTGTCAATAAAGTAGTAAATTAAACAACTGGCATTTTAAAAAAGTCTTCCAGTGAATTTTCTCATTAGCAGCAAACTATTTTGGGTGCTTTCACTCTTAGAGCTTTAACATTTGGTAAAACTTATATAAGACAAGATTTGAGTTTATTGAGAAGTTTCTTATAAATAGATACTGCATGAAATCATTCATTTTATCATTTTTAAGAAAAAATATTTCAGTTTAGTATAGTTTTTCTTAAAAGAACAACAGCTTTATTTACTGGGTTTCACATTGTATATTCTTTTCAAAAATATGATATGTTTACGTTTTGAAGCATTGTGATAGCCTTCATCAAAAATAAAAGCTAAGCAGAATGCAAATTCCATATCTCTCAATCAGAGAGAGTTTAGTTTCTAATGTCAAGAATATATTATGGGAGACTCAGAGACTTTTTGTGTCTTCACTGGTTTTCCGCTTTTCCTCACCTACTGAGCCAGGCAGCATGTAGTATCTAGGAAGAAGCTTGATATTTCTTAGATAATATGGTTTGGAAGATGCTGTTTGCAAGCTTATTTGCTTCTGTGTTGTGTTCATAAGCAGGAGAATATAATTCATTTCTGCATATCTGCTAGACTGGACAAATCAAGGTGACAATCCGTGGTTAGCTCTGGCGGGCCCTTTGTCCTACTGCTGCTGTGAATGGAAGCACAATGGAAGCAAAGTGAATATATAACAGTCCAGCTGCCTTGTTGTGACAGCCCAGTCCCACCATTGCAGTGTGTCAGCTCATGTTTGTGTACCGGTAGCCAATCCATAAGATGACAATGCAAATTGTGTGAAAAGTCTTCTATAAGATAACAAATCATGTTGGGGGTTGAAGTATGGGGAGGAGAGTAGAAGGGGAGGTTGGACACATGTCTTAAGAAAAATAATGACCCGTAAAAGGTTATATTTTTGGTACAGTGATTACATTCAGATGCAGGACCATCATCCCAATTCTGGCATGTGTCTCAAAGACGCAGGTAGGCGCTTACACTTAAATCGATCATACCATTTCTGTGTGCAAGGTTCTGCATTAATGTTACTTTTAGGGCTGTTTATATTTCATTTACGCTTGCAATTAATCATCTTTACTGTGTTGATGCTACTGGCGTCAGCAGTGTGACTTAATTAAATTTGAAATTATAGTACAGTAAATATAGGCTTCCAACTAGCCAGTCCAAATTAAATGCTGTGGTCTATTTCTTACCCATGGTGTTTTCCAATTTAAGTGTTCATTTGAAAGGTTACATTTCTGACTGAAATCAGGTTTCCTTTTTTAAAACTTAACTGTTGCTAAACTAGAATAGCTCTCTTTCAATCCATACTTTATTCCTATCTATTATCTCTATTCTCAGTACATAAATCCAAGTAATCCATATTTATTACATTACCTTTAATATTTATCTGATTAGATGCCTATGGTTCTTTAAGGAATGTTTTTATCCCCTTAAAACATTTCCCATTTCCCTCTGATATATCAGGCTGAGCTGCTTTCAAAAGGTCTCGCCTCCATTTTGTTTCAGGCTGGTAATCAAGCAATTAGTCCACAAAATGGAGGTCCTTCGCTCTGCTCTATATACCGGCTCTTAGATAGGTGGTTTTACCCGTTTGAAAGCTCAGGCAGAACAGTTTACTGCTGATCTTGTGAAATTGGCCTCTTAAGACTGTTCGTATGATGTCAAATAAATGACTCTTAGGAAAAACCTTAGGAGTTTGAGACCTTTATGGTGTTGTCACGAGAGCATTATCCTATATGCAAAACTTGCACATCTCTAATCTTCTAACTCAATAGAGTGCACATTTAAACTAGTCAAAAATTCCAACGATAAAGTGCCTAGCTTTAAAACATTGCTAACTTCATTTCCTTAAATGTATATTATTTTGTGTATTACAGTCTTCTTCAAACAATTCATAACATGTCTAGCAAGGTATATGAGCAGAAATGCAGTCACACTCCTATCATATACACAACACGGGGTTTGAATACTAGAAAATTTGTCATCCGTAAAGTGCAGCATAGGACTTGTGTGTAAAAAGCACAAGCTCTTTTCTTTTCTTTTTTTTTTTTTTTAATGCAGTGCTGCCTTGTCTGCACTTTTTGAAATTGCATATTTATCAGTTCATGAATTATTTATGAGATTGGAAAAGTGGAGGGGGGGTGCAGAGAGGATGAGGAAGAAGAGCACACAAAAAATTTATGCTGAAAATACTTGGGATAGGAGATGCTTTTAATATGAATGTTAGCGGTTCTGCTCAAGGATAGCTGTATTTTGATTTTTTTTTTCTGAATGTTGTGTTTAGATCTATTATTACACAATTTGGTATTTAAAGAATTGTTTGCTGTGTTGTCTATTTGATTTCTGGGGAAATTAGGAAAGGTGCAGTTTGTTTAGAATTAGGTGAAATGGGGACTAAAATGAACTGAGTATTTCAAAAAATTGTAAAGCATATTTAATAAATATTAATCTTTGTCAGCCTCTATTGTTGTCAAAAAAAAGCTGACAGATTGAGGATTAATGAAATGTTTCATAAATTAGAAATGAAACTATCAGCAGATTGTCCAAAGAAGGAATCAAAGATTGCTCAAGCCAGAGCTTTGGGCCAGTGGAATAGCCCATTCTTAAATCCAATCTTTTTTCAGCCCATGATAAAAAAAATAAACTTATATCCACTGGCTGAGAGCATATATTTAGCTTCTTTCATTAAAGAAGTCAATGTTTTCTACATGTAAAAACCATGTTGATACCTTTCATTTATATTTCTCAAAGACAAAACAAAAGCAAAATAAATAAGAAAAAAAAAAACCCAGAAAGTTATAAAACCAAGCAACTGAATGCTCAGCTTCATTAATGAATGTACACATTTTAAAAAGTAAAATAAATATATAATCTGAGATTGTAAGCCTTTAATTACCAGGGCCCTCTATCCCTCTATTGGGGTATGTGAAGGGAGGAGTTCCAGGGGGATGGGTGTGGGACAAGAAGAGGTGGCTACATTTGGAATCATGCTGTAACTTCCTACTGTATTCCACAATGTAACACAAAGACAAGCCACTAAATCCCCAAAACTAACTGTTAAAGAAAGATGAATGGGATGGCCTATAATGATCAATTATAAAAATGATATTTTTTTCTTAATCTTCATTGAATTTCCTACTTAAAATATGTGACACAGGAAGCATGTTATCCTAAAATAAGTAATAGAGACATGTGTAGTACTAAACCTTTAAAAAAGTTATGCTAAAAAGAAAAATATGCTGAAAAGAAAAATATTTTGGGTATGTGTATTATATGACCAAACCCTCCATTTTTGATTCCTGAAATCCTGATTCAGGTATTAGCAAGTTAAAAATAAAACAAGAGCTCTTTTAATTCTTCCTCTTACTGTTCTATTCATTTGGATTTATTAACTTTTCCGCATGGCTGTTCTGAACACTCACCTGAAGTACCTTTCTTCCTATCTGCCAGAGATATATAATTTGAAAGTGGGCTAGTAGAGTGTATAAAAATGTTTAGCCTAATCACTCCCTAATGACAGCGACTTATGTCCTTAGTGCCGTCGATTTGTTTCCTGGGTTTTAAAAGTAGATTATTTCCATGGTGCAGGCTTAGTGTAAGCTGTTGAGAAACCACAAGCACTGCACTTCAGCCTGAGTTTGGGACGTTCGCCAAGGGTAATCTGATTAAAAGGGCATTTTTTACAACATGGTGCTGCTTTGAAAATTCTGTGCAGCCTGATAGAGTGGGGGCCAAAAAGAATTGCTTTTTGAAGATGAACTAGTTTTCTTAAGCAAAATTATAAGCCTGATGATTCTCTTCAACCTAACTGCAACGGATAAACAAAATGTCCTTAGTAACACATCTGTTACCTACCACAAGTAATTTCATGATCTAGTTAATGCAGTTTTTTTGCTTGTTTGTGTAGCTTTTAGTCACATGAACTTACATCACAGTTACACCACTCTTGTTCCATGGAGAAGTATAAAAACAATAAGTTTCTAGTTCTATTTTTGTTATTCTGTGACCTACATGTGTATGCATTTTGCTCCGTTTTGAGAAATAGTCACTTCTGGTCTGCACTAACTAGTAGTAGTTATGGGTGCCTGAGAAGTTTAGCAGTTGTACGTTATTAAGAGGTAATTTCATATCTCAAATCTTGGGTGTCTTTTTAAAGATGGAATATAATACTAATTAAATATGTCATGTTTGCACACATCAGAATGCACTCAAAAGAACCTTTCTTGTATCTCTTATTTTATTGAAGTATTTTTGTATTCTTCCGTGGGAGCTAACTAGGCAAGTAAAGATGAATAACTAAATCTGCTCCCATTTTTCTAACATCCTCAGAGTAGGATGAATAGCAAATGTAAGTGAGAATTCATCCATTTAAATAGCATGGGGCTCTTTGCACCCAAGTGTTTGTATACACAGCCCACAGAAGAATATTTGGTTTCTGTCGTTTCTTCGAACTCACTATCCTAATGGATCTTATTGGCATTTTGTCTTCCTTGGAGAGAACTTTAACAGTTTTCTGCCTCTCCCCAACCCCCAACAAATCAAGGCTTTTCAAAATAGCTGAAACATTGTAACGTGATGCCATGACAGTTCTGCAAAGAAAAACAAAATGTATTTTAATTCCATGAACTATTGGTTCAACAAATGGGCCAAATACTGTGCAAAATGCTATGTATGAATCAGTCTCTGCCCACAGCTGTTCACACTCTATTGAGAGAGAGAGAGTAGGATGCAGAGCAGCAGGCCTTATATTCAAGCCAGAAACCAATTGCTGAGAGACTCAAGAAGAGGGAGCAGTATTCCTTCTTGAAAGAGGATTGGTATTAGTGAACTCAAGTTTTTTAAAAAGGCACTTTTTTGCAAGATTGGAATGTGTATAATCCCCAAGTTTACTTTGCTACAATAAGAACTCATTTCAATGAAAAGACATAAACAATTTCGTGTGTACGGCACACATTAAGATCCCATTATTACTTGGCAAAAGCTTAGTGGTATCCTAAAACATGTTGAATTCTTTTACATTGTGTGTTTCTAAATTCTGTGGTCTACATTTCCACAGAAATAAGTCTCTGAGCATGTTGTTCTTAGTAAATATAAAAAATGGTGGCATTTCTTAAAATACACTTTCTAACTTTTGGGAATGTGGAGAGAATGTGCTGAAAACACTCAAGACAAAATAGAAACTCAGAGATACCACACATTAAATTGGGCCTTTCCCCATGAGAAACATCTATTGCATTTCTTTATTAAAGATGACAGTTTTTCTTCAGAGCCATACTCTCTGGGAACATTGGTATAGAATGGTTTGGGAGCATGTGATGTGGTAAAGACAGTTTAATGACAAAATATGGTGTTTCCAAAGAAACCCTTTATAGTCATTAGGTCGTGTTTCAGAAGAGGAGTGCTGTCACTTCAGAGCAAAATTCCTGTCTGTGCCAATGGTGTTGTCCTTATGGATTCAGAGAGCATTTTATGGTCTTTCTTCTTCTTGAAGAATAGAAAGGGTAATTTGACGCAGGCACATTAATATGAATGGCTTTGAGTTATATGATTGAAGATTTTTTAATACTTGCACCAGTGTCAGCTTGTAGAGTACTATCAGTGCTCCAGGGGGCCAATGAGCCAAAGTACATATTTCTGTGACCAGAAAGACAAAGAGAAATTATTTTATTCTGGAGAAGTATAGGTAAAAGTAAAGAGGTGTTTTTCTGCTCTCTCTGTACTAAGCATGCAATATTAGAAGCAGCCCTTTGAAAACCTTCTAGAAAAAAATTGGTTATGAGAGGCCGTAACTACCTATCTACCTGTATAACTCTTTTGTAACACCAGAAATGTTTATGAACCAATTTTATCTTTTGAAGTTCGATGTTAGATTTTTTTTTTAAATTTAGGTTTTGGATATCTCTTTAAGAGTTTTGGATTTTGTGACACTTAAAATGAGATATTCATGTCAGGAAGATGTCCTGCTGTTCCAGGAGAGGGAGGGGGACACCATTAAAAAAAAATCTTGATAATCAAGGCCACCTGTGATCCTGGGCGGCTTTCTGGAGCACAAAGGCACTGAGGAAAGCTGTTCTCCGAACCAAAGCAAATTTCTGTGATCCACAAGACACTTCAGCCTCTTCCCACTAAGAAAAAAAGAAAATCATGCTACAGGAGGATCAGCTGCTCTCTGTTCCTTCCTTAAAAAAAGTCGAGGTGGTTGCTATTTAACACAAAGCCCCGTGACCTTAATGCTGTGGCTGCTTTGAAACACTGAGCTATTTAATGATGCAAATTACAAACAGAGGGAAAACATCAGAAGAATCTGTCTGGAAATTAGCTTGTTTGACTGAAAATTAGCTAGCTTAATCGAACTTGCAGGACTCAGATTTTCTCTGCAGAAGCCTGGCTTGGCGCTTTGGTCCATTTGCATTATCTCACCACTCAGTAGAAATATTGAAAATTAGAGACAGGAAAATCTATCTTCTATTTACGTAGTTGAAATAACCAAATGACCTCTTGGATTTTTAGTGAGGGCCTTAACAGTTTCCAAAGAAACATTACATTAAATACTTGTGAAAAGTCAACCCAGAATAATTAAGTTAAATTATTACCATATTTACCAGTTCCCAAATTGCTGAATTCAATTATTCTTTGATCCTAAAGAGCTAGGATGAATCATATATGTGTTGATACAGAATTTTATTGTGCTTTAGTTTGAGGACATTGTATGGTAGCAACATGACCCAATTCATGCAGAGACAATCCTTGTAAACACTGAATCTAGTCGAAGACTTCAAAGACATACTTAAAACATAGGACTTCATTTGAGGCTTATGAATAATTCAGAAGGTCAAAAACTTGTGCCATGTAGAGGGAATGGAGTCAGATCATCAAGATCTATTTAAAACATTAGTTTTTAAATTAAGGGAAGGACTTAACAACTTTAAAAACATTTTTACTTTCTAAAAGCTATAAACAGGGTTGTGGATAATTTCTCTGTCTCATTATAGAAATATTTGTGCTTTCATATTTTTTAGATGGATGGAATGACTGTATTTGTTTGTATTTATAATACCAAAGTAGCAAAAGTACTAAACCATTTGCCAAGCAAATGTTCTGTGTTCAGCCTAGCAATCAAACAGCTCTGATAGAGAAAAACAACATATATAAGGAAATGATGACACCTAGTAGAATACATTCGTTAAGTTAAAAATTAATCTGTAAGTGGTAAGAGTATAATTATAAAATAGCCTCATCTTCTAAAAATATAATAATACAAATTTTAACTTGAGAAATGTGGTAGTTCGAAATATAGTTGGAAGCAGTATGACAGAACAGATTCAGTGGAGAGAAATTTACTGCTATACTTTGAGTATTATAATAAAATAATATTGATGGCTTTAGGCAGAATTCATCAAAAGGAAATGATAAATATTTTTTATCATTTTTCTATTTTGAAAAGTAAAATATGTCATTATTTGTTATTTATATACTTTAAATTTTAATGAAAAACTCTGGTAATGGTTTCTGAACTTCTTTTCAGAAAGCTCAGAGTTCATAAATATGTCTAATTTAGTTATTGGGGACACATGGTAATTTCTAGCTTTTACAAGAAGGGTAACATATCTTTGCAACTGTTTTACAACGACTGAAAGGTTGATATGAAAACTTGGTCTTTGTTAATTTTTTACATAGAATTTTTTTTTAGTATGAAATTGCCAATAGTTTTTTACAGAATACCAGTATCTATAGACCAAGTGGCCCAAATATTTAATTGTGCTCTTCTAGTCCTTCATAACTAGAGCAATGACAGTTCTATTTTTAAGCAATTTTTGCAAACTAAATGATAGATATCCTGGTTAGTATTCTGACAAGTGTTGAATGTAATTCATTGGCTATCACTGAATGCTCATGAAATAATATTTTACAAATTAATGTACAAATCTCATTTGCAAAAATAAAATGATGCTATCGATATCAGCAGTCTCTATTTAAACAACACTTAATATTTGAGTCATTGTTTACCTTCGGTGTCTTGTGATGGAGAGGCAAAACAGCAATTGTCCTCAAAGAAAATAGACTAAAACTGTGTTATTAAGTTTCTGGAATTCTTTGATGTTCACAATCTAATGTTTGTTGATAGCATATATCAGTGGTTCCTGGATTCATTCTGTTATGACTGTGATAAACATCCAATACAAAAAATCATTTAAAAAAGATAATTCATTATGTCACTGTGAAAATGTGTTCTAGAGATAATAAAATGTTTTCTCTGTCATTCGAGGTCAGTTTTCATAGTGCTACTCAAATTTGATGCTTGGTTCTAAACAGCTTTAATTTTATAATCTGAACAATTTTCTGAAATGTTTCACCTCTAGAAGGAAATTACCCAAGATTCCCTCTCTTCACCTCCCCCATTGCCTATCCATAGCTCTACCTCCCCAGTTTTCTGCATAGGTGAATACATTAGCACCTGGCTCATTGTTTAAACGTGTTGCTCTTTTCTAACTATTCTAATATATCAGTCTTAAGTTTTCTCATCCCTGGGGAATCCTTAGGCTGATAATACAGTGGTTATGCCAACAGAGAAACTCTAAAGCACAAAATCATTATCTTTACTGTATGAGGTATGATCAGCACTGTAAAATTCACATTGATTGTTATACTTTTGTTATTACTCCTTTAGTTGGCCTTGATTTGTTTTCCACGTTTAGTGAGGGAAGCACCTTCACCCATTACTTAAAAGTATTTAATATGCAAGATTTGCTTAGTGACTAAGCTAATTCTGAAGCCCAGCATGTTTACACAAAGAACTGGTTGTAATAGGGTATATAAAAATATATATTGTTATATATGACTATATGTTACATATATGTTACATATATGACTGTTATAAAATACAATAATATATATTATATAGGAGGTATTAGTATATATATACATGGATACATTTATACCGTTCTAAGTGGCAAATAAATGTATTAGGTCATATCATTTGTAAAAATGTCTTCTGTGAATTAAAACTGCAAATGGTTTATGGGCAGAGTATACATTTAACAATGGGGGAAAAATATTTTCTTAAAAGACCATATTGGTGGTTAGCTTTTAACTTTCACTTTGATAGATTCTGAGTGAATCATCCCCAGAAGGTGGGAAGGGAAAGAGGGGGTCAGGATGCCCTGCAGGCCTCACTGCTCTGTGTGAGGCAGCTGTCTTGTCTTCCTTTTTCAGGGAAGTGGTGTGGTTGAAGAGAAGCGGCTTCTCTGCGGCAGAAGCACATTCATCCTGATTTCAGACTGTGGACAGCTCCTCTGTGGCGGAATAGCTGATGACCGCATAGTTCCTCTTTCCCACCCCCATTCCCCATTGCCTTGCTCCATTCATAGCAATCTGAGCTCTGAATGTGGGCTGAGATGTCTGACATTCTGCAGCAGGAGTCTGTGGGAAGAAACAGCATTGGGTGCATGTGCAGGGTGGGAGAGCATGGGCAGACGGGAGTGAGCTGGGTGGCAGGGGACAGATGAGGTTTATCTCTTCCCACTCCATCTCCCTGAATCTCAAGACTGAGAATAGAACCGCCTATTTTTTAAAAAGCAAATTCTCTTTAAACATATTGCCTTCCTAGACCAGGTAGGGCTGTAGACTTGTATCATCAGACTTCATTCTTCATCACCTTAGGAGGGTTTCGTAGGCCAGGAGCCTTTAGCAGGGAGAAAAAAGCCACTTACCTCTTTTTCTTTTCCCTTTATAAAATTGTCATTTTTAGAAAGCTTCCACACATTTGCTTATTCTACACCACCAACAGATCATTCGTGCTTCTGGACTACTGTGGTCATTTCACAAAAGTAAATATTATTAGCAACAAGAATTGGAATTTGGAATTACTTTACTCACACTTAAAATGAATGCTTTTCTTTCTGCAAGAACAATGCAAGTTTGAGAGGCTTATATAAAATGTGTTACAGAATTAGAAAACTAAAGCATTACTCTGACCGGCATCCTCTTTATTTTAAAAACTAAGCATTTAAGTAGTAATTGGCAAAGAAAAGACTGCATATTGGACATGTTAGTCAAATAAATTGGGCATGTTAGTTAAATAAACTCTGTATATTCTAAACTTCTAACTTTTTATCATGTGATTTCCTGAGTAATAAGTCTCACTTAGCATTTTCTCATTTTCTCAGTGTAGGCATCACTCAGACTTATTCAGTGGCAGTGAATACATGGAATGTACACTTACACCCTTCATAAAAAGATCTGATGCAAGGCACACAGCCAGAGAGAACTTCAAGGATTTGGCAAAGGCAAGGATATATCTTAACCTATCCCAAATTCTCATTTTGAACATGTAAAATTTCAGTCACTTAAAAAAATAAATTTAATTATGTGTAGTTCAGTACTTTCTTCACAGAACTGGTACTAGAAATAGTTTAAGAACAAACTGTTCTAGGTTTTATTTTTACTGGATCTGTAGGTAAGACTGCCAAAACTGTCACTTAAAAATGTTGTTTGCAACCAGATTTTGGAGTCCTCATTTCTGGTTCAGAACTTTGAAATTAGCAGCCAAATGTTTGGATACTTGTTCAGTTGTGCAGAAAAAAAAAAAAAAAAAAAAAAAAAAAAAAAAAAAAAAAATTCAGGTTGGGCCAAACCATTCCTATTTCTAAATGGAAGCAAAAAATGAAAATAAAAATTAATAAGAGAGAGGATGGGAGGGAGGGAGAAAGGCAGGAAGGAGCGGGGGAAAGCAACCTAATGGGAAAAGTTATAAACACTGTACTTTGACCTACTTTGGAAACTTTTCCTTTCTACCAAATTATATTTGCAAAGACAAAGTCAGCTTCCTCTCAGAGTAGCATGATTGTTCTTTCATGACACCTTAGTAATCCAGAAAGAAAAGATCTCTGGGGTCACCTTGACATTTCCTTCCACTGCAGGCTGAGTCCAGGCTCTGCCGGCTTGTGCCATGTGATGCATTACAGCAGGTTCAGATGTTAATGTAGTATCCATGATTAGAAGGGGAAAACACTGCTTTTACAAACTAGGTTTTGTTGCTGCCATTTCTGCATTATTCAGGCACAGGCACTAGGTCTATCTTCCCCTTATTCTCAGTGCCCTCCCTCTCCAAACAAAAGAAATGATACTCTAAACATTTTTTGTTCTTCTCTGGGTTGGTCTGGTTGAGCAAAGATCATCATGCTCTGATTTAGTGTTTTCAAATAAGTGTGCCCTCTGCTGCAGCACTCTATTGAGAGACAACACAGCCCAAGCGGGAGAGTTCAGCATGGCCACTAATAAAACACAAGTGAGGCTTTGTCAGGCCACGAGTGATTACTTGAACAAGTGCCAACGAAGAAACCAAACATTAGAGCTCAGCGCTTCAGACCCTCAAGACAAAGGGCCAATTGACTTTCCTCATTAGTTTTTGTGCCAAACATGTAAACACAGTTTCCTCTCTATCTTTGATACTCAAAACATGCCAGCTTGTTAACATCCTGGGTGGTACTGTGGTTTATGAGGCTATAAAGACTTTTATGTTGGGTTGGGTATTTTCTTTCTCCTCTTATTGCAAAAGATAGGCTTATCCTTTTTTTTTTTATGAAAGGGGAGTCCTTAGGGCATTTTTCACTTACTAATAGGCCCTCTGATGCAAAGAAAAAATTCAAAAGTGTAAAACAGTGACAGAGAGGAAAGAGAGAAGAAGGAAGGAAGGAAGGAAGGAAGGAAGGAAGGAAGGAAGGAAGGAAGGAAGGAAGGAAGGAAGGAAGGAAGGAAAGAAAGAAAGAAAGAAAGAAAGAAAGAAAGAGAGAGAGAGAGAGAAAGAAGGAAGGAAGGAAGGAAGGAAGGAAGGAAAGAGGGAAGGAGGAAGGAGAAAGAAGGAAAGAGATAAAGAATATACATGAAAAGGAAAAAACATACAGCTCTGATCCTCACTCATTTCAGATGAATATGTAGTGTAAAATGTCTGTTACAATCGTTTCTAAAGAAAGACCTGTAAATAAGTAATTGTGAGAATAACACTAGTGTATAAAGGACTGATGCAAAAGAACCGGTATTGGTAGAAGAGTCACATTGGAGTTCCATCTTGGGGCGACTGACATTATGCCTTCTACCACTCTCTCTTGCAGTTAGAGTCTTACATCAGTTTCTTAGTGGATTTCAGCTACTCCCTTTATTTCCTCTCTCTTCCTGTTCTCTGTCCATTTTGGTTTTTCTTTTATATCTGTCCTTACCAATACTTCATGCCCTCTTCCCTTCACTCCTGAGTTCTCAGTCCTGATGAGGTAGGTGTCTAAAAATGAGTTGTCATTTTCTTGGTTGCACAGAAACCCTTGGCCCAAATTTGTTTCCATAACTAGGCTAAGAGGAGAAAAAGAGTGTTGGCTCAGTGGTTATGTAGTCATAATTGTGAGTCCTGGCTCCATGAATCAGCTGTATTGACTTCATTCTGAATTATTTTCACCTATGGAATCAGCCAACATGAAATGTAATCATGTGTAAAAATGTGGAGGGAACATTAGTTATTATAGACTCTATGGTTGACTAATCATATCTATCAATATTAAAATGCATGTATCTTGTGTTTCAGCAACTCCATTTCTAGGGATTTTTACACAGATATACTCACATAAACATATAAAGGCTGGTTTTTAAAAAATACTGTAGCATTGTTTGTAATAACAAAATATTAGAGGAAAAAAACCCTAAATGACCTTCAGTAGAGGACTGGTTATATAAGTCATGGTACATCCATACAATGGAAAATGATACATCTGTCAAAAACAATATTGCTGTTTTGTATGCATTGAAATAAAATCATCCTCAATTTATTTTTCTATATGAAAAAGCAAGGTGTAGAACAATGTATCTAATAAGCTAACATTTGCTTAAAAATATATCTATCTCTATATATAATATATATAAACACACATCTGCATCAATATGTGAATATATTTATAGAGTATCCCTGGAAAAATACAGATAATTGATAAGAGAGGTTGCCCCAGGGTAGGGGAACTAGACATTCAGGGTCAGATCAGAAATGGAGACTTATATCTCACTGTATCATTTTTTTGTACTTCTGAATGTCTTATGACAATGTATTCCTTAGCCTAATAAAATAAAATGCTTATTGTTAAAGCATGCCATAGAAGTAACACAAACATTCACTATTAGCTATTAATGGCATAATATGAGTTATTTTGCCCTTAATAAAAACTAGCTAGTATAAATCCCTATGAGCCTGGCATTGAATATTTATATATTTTATCATGGAAGAAGGAGGGCTTTGGGACCAAAAAAAGCAAAATTCTAACAAGAGAGAACAAATCTTGAGGGCACAGCAAAGGGCATACCTGAAGGCAGTATGAGGACTCTGGGGCTCTGATGAATTAGATACTAAGACAATGACCAAGGGAGGGAGGGAGAATCCCTGAAGACAGAGATGAAATCTCTGAAGCCAAAATAAATTCAAAGACAGTTTAATATGGTGCTATTCTGGGCCAGGAAATCTTTAAAAATATTTAAATGTTCTATGAGGTAAAAGGGGTGATAGGAGCATCTCTAAGCTTTACAGTAAGTTTAGCATCACGGAAGGTGCATTAGCTCTTTTGGCCACTAGGGTATCATTTAGAATAGTGTTCTATCATTGCAGCCAATGGCCTAGAAACAAATTATTTCAAAGTAATGACATCCCAGCGGCCTGGAAGAGTTAATGTGCCTCCTAAGTGACTAACTTACCATTAGGGAGTTATTTACCCTCTGGGGAAGATAGAATTTGTTCTCACAAAAGCAGAGTAGTTTCGTGGATAACACGGAGAAGTAGACACAGTAGAGCCTTGCTCTATTTTGAGTCATTTGCAGATTTGTTCTGCTATCTTGGTCAACCACTTTACATCTCTTTGTTCTAGCATAGCTGTGAATTAGGGCCACTGTCCTTTAGTTAACTCAAGTCTCAGGTATGATATATGGATTTCTAAAATAGTACCACCAAAGGACTTGGAGGAGATCACACTTTAATATAGGGATGGCAACCTATTATAGAGCCCAAAGCCATGTACTGTGTACTGAAAGTCACATGATCACATTTTAGTCCTCAGAGTACTATTAACTAGTTGACCCCAGATAAGTTTCTTAATTTCTCTAGGCCTAGGTGTACTTATTTGTGAAATGAGAAGATAAGACTTGATGATCTCTAACACATGTTCCAACTCTAACACTCATAGATTGTAGTCAAATACCTGAGAAATGGTCAAATGAGAAAGTTTAAAACATCCACAATGAAATCTTACTATTTTTGTTTTATCCCAAGCTCCACTATGATTACTTGAGCAATAACATATACTAAGAATGTAAAATTTAGAGAATGTATTTTGGAGTAAGAAGACAAATATAAAAGAAAAAAAAAAGATGGTTTGACATTTTTTTCTCTCTTTTGAAAAATGGAGCATATACTCATGAAAAAAGCAAAAGAAAAGTTAGAGGGAAAACATATTCAACAGCACAAATGCTATAAATAATCCATAGCCATATTAAAAAACATACAAAAGTCACATGCAGTTAAACCAGGAAGACTTCTAGAAGATGTAAAAAAGGGGAAAATTTATGTTAGCAGAGTAAAATAAAAGAAGATATTATAGTGGAGGAATAATTAAGGTGCAACAGCAAGAATTAAAGAAATATACATAATATTAACTGAATAGTAGGCAAATTGGCAATATTATAGTAAAAATTTTGCATACAAATTAAGATATTAGAATGAGGAAGTTAAAATGTTATATATGCAAAAAGTGATTCATAAAAAAGCTTACCCATGATTATTGAGAGAAAACTTGTATGAAAATATGAACAATTTAAGCTTCATAAATGTTTAGAACAGAATCATGACATCATGGAAACACAGTTTGAGGAAACTTACTCCAAAATAAAATTGTCAAGGCTGAAAATAAATATAGGGAGATCGTTAAACATAAATACATATTGATTGCTATGATTAATAATATTCTAAGATGTCACATTGCTTTTTCTTCTGCCTATCTGGAATATATTTAAAAATAAGAACCCACAAAGTATTTTCGATGAAACTAAAAGAGGAGAAATTTTATTGTTCCAAATACTCCACAACTTTATAGATTTTAGAATCTAGCCAATCACTAAGTAAGTTAATGATAAGCATTAAAATATTTAGGAATAGAGTTTAGAGGAATTCATTCACCATTTTCTCCTCTAATTAAGGATTAGATTGGATTGTTAAAAAAATCATAACATTTTATTGTGTGTGTTACATTTTATGTATTGGGATGAACACCTTTGAAGACATTATTGTCAGATAAGTGTTTGTCTGAAACATTTGTTTCAGCTTCTTAGTAAGCCTATTACAGATGGAAAAAATACAAGTAAGTTTGAAAATATATCTAAATAACAAAATTTCTTATTCAATATCTTGTTAGTAGCAGACTTCGCAGAACACCACAGTGCAGACAGCTCAGACACAATGCTGTAATTCATAATAGTTCTCTTGCTTTAAAATAATTATTCTATATAAATCGGAATCTTGGGATTTAAATATTGCAACTCAAGTTTGTTGTATAGTTGAATGGATTAAATATATACTAATGCACACACTAACACACAGAGTAGTACAAGTTAGTGAACAAATGATCTCTGGGGAAGCAAAACAGATGTTACAACACTTGTACATAAAGCATATGGATTTTACTCATATTTTGCCCTACAGGCCTTTGCTCAGATTCTGCTTATTTTGATGACATACATTATAATAATTAGTCTGTCGATATTGATGTATTTGTGTCAACTCCCCAGAATGGCTAGAGTAAAAGTTATCAGGAGAAAGTACCTGCTATTGGCAGACACACTCCTGACAGAGATTCTTGAAGGCTGTCACACAGAACAGAGGAAAAGACTATAAAACTACAGAAGTACAGACACAAGAACTTGAATGGACGCATGCTAGAACCAAAGAGTGAAGGAGTAAACATATCTGTAGAATTCACCAGCACTTTGGGACATGATAACATGAACCGTGATGGTTGTGTACAGCAATTGATAGAAATAATAACAAGTCTAAATCACAAAGAGCAAAACTTATTATGTAAAGTACACGTTAATGACTAACAAATAGTTGAAACCAAAAGAATGCTGCACTTAAAGGGGTAACATTCAGTTATCCAGAAAATTCAGCTGTATGGAAAAGCTTATTCTCTTAGGTTATCAAGACATTTTTCATTTTCTTTCAGAAAGATTGTTCTTTGAAAGCATCATTTGTGATATATGAACAAAAGCTCTGCGGCTTGAGCTTGGATCTTAGTTTTACTATGTAATGCATGACAAGTTTATGTATTTAGTTTCAGACTTTCTCAGATGTAAATGGTAAGAGTAATAATAACAGTTAACTAATGATGATTTTTTAAAATCACATTTATGTTGCAGCCTCTGGGCTAAGGCTTTTATACATCAATACTCACAACCACTCTATGAAGTAGGAATCTATTAATATCACTCACGGATTATAAGTGATGAAGCTGAAGAAATAGAAAGAGAGAGATCTTGTAGCTTGTCTAAAGTCATACAGATATACAGTTGTAGAGCCAGGACTCAAATTCAGGGATTTTGGCACCAATGTTTTTGCTTTTAATTACTAGTCTAATATGTAAATAAGAAATACTTATAAAAATAAAAATCCTGAGCATAAATTAGTTTCCGATTAGCTTCTGCAGACCTTCCGTTCCCTTTCCACAGAAACTACCAAAACAGAGAAAAATAATTTTCTTTTTCTACTAACTGATCATATATTGACGTTAGTGGCTGTCTCTCTGCTATGTCTCACAAAGCTATGCTATGGCTCTGCGTTGATTACTTGTACCACGCAACATGGATTCATCTTGTGATTGCCATGTGCAAGGCACCCGAGATGTAGAGATGTCTTATATGCTCTGGCCTTTCAATTGCATGTAGACTGGGGATTGTACAGCACTATTCAGAACTATTCAGTGTCCCAGTCAACACTCTGCCTTCATAAATAGAAAAGGAATTTTGTCCATAGACTTTTGTATGTGTATGTGTGTGTGTGTGTGTGTGTGTGTGTGTTTCTGATAGAATGAATACCCAATTAACATGAACATACAGCTTCAGATCTCATTTTGACCATGACTTTCAAATATGTTCCAGACTTTTTGCTCTATAGATGAACCACATATGAGCTGTGAGGGTGCATTATTGTAGAATAAGAAACTTCTCTGAAAAAAATCTTAGGGAAAAAACTCATGGAAAGACAGTTAAAATTAAAAAAGACAAATACAATTAGCTTTCGGTAGTGCCTTGGAGAGTTGGGAGGTAGAATAGAATACAGAGAGGAGAGTTATCAATAATCTGATTCTGGAAATTGATATAATTCACTTAGTGTAGTTTTCCTAGAGTTCTTGATCGTTTCTCACGTTTTCTTTATGAGAAAGCATTTCTTAGGATCATATACCCAAGTGATTGTGAAAGAAACAAACAAAAGCAAAGATATAACATTGAGAATCATATGTAAAAATCTGTCTCCTAAAATAAAAGCTATCTGTTTTAAATATATTTATATCTCATATACATGAATATATATGTGCATATATATTCAAAAATAAATATATACATATATGATTATAAAAGAAATTTGAACATTTGACATAACATTTGGAAAGGAAAGGAGAGAGAAAAGAAGAATGAGTCACTTCTAATTTTAGCATCCTAATGAACAAACCTTAGCAATATGTATATATTTTCTTGTAAGCTTTATTCTAAATATATATGTTTTACAAAGTTACAGGCATACTATACATACAATTTTGTGTCCTGCTCTATTAATAGTTTTTATACATTTTAACTATTTCATACTTAAAAATATATTTTAACCTTTGTATAATATAGTTTGTAATATATTCTAACCTTTGTATAATATAGTTTGTTTTGTTTATTCATTTATTCCTTTTTAAAAATTGAGTGACAAAAACATGGTACTATACTAAGAATGTGAAAATGAATAAAACATGGTTCTTGACCTCAAATACTTTACAGATTTTTTGGGGAAGAAAATAGGCATATACCAAGAAAGTACAATAGGATTTTATAGATACTGTCCTGGTCTGGGCTGCTAAAACAAAAATATCATACTATGTGGCTTATAAACAACAGAAATTACTTTTCCCAGTCCAAGAGGCTGAAAGTCCAAAATCATGGTGCCAGCACGATCCAATTCTGTAGAAGGCGGTCTATGGAGATGAGGACTGCTATCTTCTTGTTGTGTGCTCACATGGTATAAAGAAGGTTACCTATGTTTCTTGAGTACCTATGATAAGGACTCTAAATCCATTACTGAGTGCTTACCTTTATGACCCAATTACCTTCTAGAGCCCTCACATTCTAATACCATCGCATTGGGGCTAGGATTTTAACATACGTCTTTGCAGGGCACCCAAACATTTGGTCCATACCAGGTGCATGGTAGATTTATGTAGGGAGAAGTTTGGAAAGCCAAAGAAGGAAATGGTCAATCCCCTTTTGGGGAAAGGGTCCTAAAATGCTTCATTAAGAAAAAATTATTTTGAAGCATGGGTACAAGTTCTTGAGGTTGAAATGCTGGGAGAAGCAAGAGAAGTTGAAATTTCAGGCAAACAGAAAGCAGAGACAAGCAGACTGGGCACATGGGATGTGCAAGGCACTGCAAACAGCTCCTTCTCACAGAAGCTCCTGGCATGAGAGAGGTATAGACTGTATATCATCAGAAGCATAAAAAAGAGGTCTTAAAAAAATCATGGGAAGAATCAAAGATAGCAAAATTTCCTTTGTATTTGAATTAGATTGCCCTGGTACAATAGTGACATGTGGTCAAAAAGAGGCACAACTAATGTTACATATGTTTTCTAAATATTTGTGACAAAATTGGGTCCATATTGTATAATGATCTTTAATCCTATTGATTTAATTACTTACTATATTTTCTGGCACCAATTCATGGTTTTGAAGATATTAATACATGGCAGGGAAAGTCAGCCCCGAAAATACCTTATTTACTTTATCGCTCCAGAAATGTGTAAACTATATATCCCATTTAAAAGTCTCTGAGTGGCCAATTTATCTTTTATTAAGAAATTATTTTTTTATATAAGAATAAAGCATGTATACCATAAAAAGATGAAAATCCACAGGGTATAAGTGGAAAGTAAAGCTTCAATTCCTACACCTCCAAAGTTCCTGCTACAGTCCCCATCCTCACTCTGTCATTTTAGTGTATTTTGTTTCTCTGGTGGCCACCAGCAACATTCTAAATAATATTATTTCAACTCTGTGTCTTACTTTTTCCATTTTAAAGCATATCTACTCTTTCAATACACTGAAACCACCCTCACAATTCATTAGTTACATAGTTTTTTCTAAATCATTTTATTTATGATGCCGCATAATATGTTTAAATCTTTCTGTTTCTTAAGCCAAAGTTATTATATAAATATTACTCTTCATAGAACAAAGCAACTGCTGGACTTATGCAGAAGAAATTTAATTCCATGTTTTATCTTTGTTGCTTGAAAAATAATGTGTTTCAAGCATTAAATTCAAGTGTAAGCATTTTCTTACTGGCCACCAATTGCTCATTATTCCTCCACATGTTTACCTACTTTGTATTTTCATTATGATTTTATTGAACATCTTTTTTCCCCCTGGTATTTCTAAATTCCATTTTTTCTTTTTAGTCAAAAAAACATATCTGTACCTTCTTCACCATCTCATGGAGATCTTCCAGTTTTTTCTTCATACAATATTATAAATCAAATTAATTTTTTGTTTGAAAATATTATTTGTATGAAGACTGACTTCTTACTTTAATTCAGATCAATTGATTTTCAATTCTGTTTTATAGACTGATGTTCTGGAAATTGTTTTCACACTAAAATAGTTCCTTTTTTTTTCATGGAGACCACATTTTTGGCTTTTTAATAATTTTTCATTTATATATTTTATTTTTATTGTTTTATACATGAGGTTTCAGTATGTGGCCCAGACTGGCCTCAAACTCCTAGGCTCAGGTAATCCTCCTGCCTCAGCCACCTAAGTCATTCTCTTTTTTGGATTTATTTATATTTTTTCTTTGTACTCTAACTTGTTTTGTGGGAGTACATCCTCAAGAAGTTTTTGTTTTATCTGTGCTTTTTCAGAATGAGTAGATGAAGGGAGTTGGACGGTTGGTAGATTATATAAAATCAAATTTTATATTCACAATCATTTTATTTTTCAACTTTGAAAACATTGCTTCATGGTCTTCCCTCATGTACTGGTTTCTATTTTCTTGTATATTTTAATGAGAGTGTCATGCTAACCCAATGATTGCTGCTTTTCTTTTGCCTTCTGAAAACTCAAAATCTTTTGTCTTTGGTGTTCTGACATTTCACAAGGGCATGTCTAGATTCATCTCTTTTTAAAGTCATCTTATTGAATTACTGATGGATCATTTGATATTAAAGTTCAAGTCTTTCTTTGGCTCTGTGAAATATTGTCCATGTAGTATTTTTCCCTGTTATTTTTCCCTATTATTTCTTAGTGGAGAAGGTAGAAGTACACATTGTAGATACAGATTAAGTTCAAATCCCATATCCATTACTTTTATGATATAAGAATTTAGGCAGGTTACTTAACGTTTCTTTAGAATAGTTTTCTTATTTGTAAAATGGGTATGTCATATACTTAAGTCATAGGGTTTTTATGATGATTAAATAAGGGAAAATATATACAGTACTTAGAACAGTGACTTACATTTAAGCCCAGCATAGTATATAGACTGCATAGCAAATGCATAGCCTTTTATATAATTGTAACCTATAGATTCTTTCTGAAATTTCTCTTATTATTACATATTGCCACTCCAGATTGATAGTTTATCTTACATTTCTATCATATTTTCCAATTTTTGTCTTTTTTAATACTCCAACAGTGATAAAATTAGACAAGAATGCTGGATCCAATCTAAAGATTTGGGGGGCTGAACATATTTTAAAATTTTATTTAATTGCAAACAGTTAAACAGGCAATTTCCCATTAAAACATGTATTACTGACTCCTCTTGAAAACTAACAGCCTCTTTTAACCCTGAACAATTTGCAGAGCCACACAGAATGGTGAAGTTGAGTTTGAGGTCTTGTGTACTTTCCTGGGGCATGTCCACTTGCAGGTTTCATGTGTGTACAGCAAGAGCAGAATGTTTCTTGACCACGCAAATGTGGGCTTTATTTTAAAATATCGAAACTCACATTCAGTTTAGCTCTTCCTAGGCAGTGTTTTCCATTTATTTTAAAATGTAGATCTTAAGTGTAAACCCTGCTACAGCCAGTTTGAATTTCAGAGGATGGGAAGAGAGACATGCTCCGTGCTTGCCTTTGGTCCTTTCCATCACCTGGAGTGCTGTCTCCTACTAGAGGTCTGTTAGTCCAGAGGCTTTTAGAATAACCTGCCCTTTCCCTTGTTTTGAAGATTTTGTTTTGTTTTAAGAGCTTCTATTATTTTTGTTGTTTGATGCTCATTCTTTTTTAAGTGGGAAGCAATCCATCCCAATGTCATGCTTATCCTGGGCCCATTGTCTGTTCATTTGAGTGCTTACTAAATCTCCTTTTCATAATGGCAGCTGGAGGGCAGGTTGATATATTCTGCTCCTAGACCAACTTCCAGCATCAGTAAGCATTTGTCCTGTGGCTTCCATAACGCCAAGGTATAAATTTCTCCTATGCCTATTGCCTGGATCTCTTACTCTGATACAATAGAGTTTATGAAAAACCACCATTCCTAGAATGCCCTAGCGCCTGGACTCCTCCTGTTTCGACTCCACAGCCGGCAACTAACTGATCTAGGATGACACCTCTCAACATGCAACCCTCCTCTGCCCAATGCTCTCTGCCCTCTTATTTTGTAGGAATTACAATCTCCAAATTGATGTGGCAAGAAAATTGCTAAAAGAGAAAGAGAACAAACAATACAATGATCTCCTCAAAAAGCAGTAGAGGGATGGTTGCTCAGGTTTCATTACTACAAAAGTGGGTGTGGAGATGTGAGAAGTAAGGGCAGGTCAGAAAAAGATAGGAGATTTTATTATCTTCCTTTAAGCTGGCAGGTTTATTTGGGGTGGTTGGGTACAAGATTTTAAATAAGTCAACTTCTTTTCAAAAATTACATGATCTTGTCCAGCAGTTGACTTCCAGTAGTTTTGGTCTCTATTTCCCCTTTTTTTGGTTTTGTTTGTTGCCCATATTCTAGTAAGAAGGAAGAGACTGAGCTAAGTGTCCATTTTTAACACATATCTGTTGAAATCTGTTGTAAACACTGTAAGGAGTTTTGTATATAACCAATAGCTTTCTTAAGGTAATTTGTGAAGTATCTGTTTCACAATGTCTACAAAGAAATAATGAATAGATTTAATTATATTAATTTAAGAGATCAAATTATTTTACTTTTTATGGAGTTTTTTCATGTTTCCAGTTATCTTTATTTTTTGGTACATTGACTGGTCATGTCCTTTGAGCTACAGTTTTGTGTATTTTTTATCAATTTAAATAACCTTTTACAAAATAAAAATATCAACTTTTTCCCATCCTTCTTGCTGTATGTGTTTTTTTAAAGTCTGTTTCATAACCTTTGCTATAGTGGAAGTTGTTCATATTTATATGTGAATTTTTCTGTACAATGTAGTGGTTGAGTACAGAGTTTGGAATCAACAGTGATGAATATGAACTCTGAACCTTGGACTAATCACTTAACCTTTCTTAATATTTTCATCTGATTTGTAAAATAGAAACAATAATATTATTTTCATCATGAGGGATGTGGATATTAAATGAGGTAATGATATGGACAGGAGACAGAGGCAGAAAAGGGCAGGGTCCTTGGCGAAGCCCCAACCTCAAGCCTGGACCCAAGGCCCAAAGTAAGAACATGCATTCCTAATTTCTTGCCCTAATGTTGCCTTTTCCAAAACCACCTTGGCCCGCCACACCCCCCATCCTGTACCCATAAAAACCCCAGACTCCATTGGCAAAGGAACAGCAGAAAAGGAGAGAAGAGAAGAAGCATCTGAACATCGAGAGAAGAAGCAGCAGCTGGACACTGGAGACTACAGTTGGAGAGGAGTTCAGCCAGAGATAGTTGGAGAGGAATTTGGTCAGACAGCCAAACTCCAGGGAAATACCACCTTCTCGCTCCATCCCCTTCCCAGTCCCCCCTTCCCACTGGGAGTCACTTTTATCAGCAATAAAATCCTCCGCATTCACCACCCTCCAACTTGTTTGTGTGACCTCATTCTTCCTGGACGCTGGACAAAGACCCAGGTGTGGGCATGAAATGCTGTTACACTGACACTTCACTTAGCTGTTTAGTACTTTCGCTGTCCAGAGATGGCAAAGCTAAAAGACCGCACTGTAACACACACCTTCTGGGGCTCCACGGTGTCGTGGGCAACCCTAGATGCAGCTACCACAGGCCCGCACAGAATTCTGCTTCTGCCAGTTGCCCAGAAATATTCATCCTGATCTCTTCACCTGCTCTCCTTCATGCTCCCCCTTCCGCAAGGGGTTGAGAGCTGTGAAATGAGTAAGCAAGCCATCACTTTACAAGTCCCTCCAAGGGGTCCAGGGAACTACTCCATTTCATTAAGACATGGAAGTTCATAGGACTAAACCTGACACACAGTAAACACCAATACATATCAATCTTTGTCAATATTGTTTTTTTACTTCTTAATTTTTTGAGTTTTAGTTGTGAATAAACTTTGTAGCAGTTTTTTTGTTTGTTTTTGTTTGTTTGTTTTTGGGACAGAGTTTCGCTCTTGTTGCCCAGGCTGGAGGGCAGTGGTGCAATCTCGGTTCACTGCAACCTCTCCCTCCCCAGTTCAAGCAATTCTCCTGCCTCAGCCTCCAGAGTAGCTGGGATTACAGGTGCCCACCACCACGCCCCACTAATCTTTTGTATTTTTAGTAGAGACCGAGTTTTGCTATGTTGGCCAAGCTGGTCTCAAACTCCTGACCTCAGGTGATACACCCACTTCGACCTCCCAAAGTGTTGAAATTACAGGCGTTAGCCACTGTGCCTGGCCTGCAGCAGTTTTATGAGTATCCTAGTGCTTCCTTTAATTTTTTCTGTGACACGATTTTTTTAATGTAACTATTTAATACATATGGGACTTATTTTGGTATACCGAATGAATTCAGGATCTTAGATATCATCCCCCTGTATTCTAAGTACTTTTAAAACACTTTATTGAATACTATTTCTTCCATATTAATATGTTAATTTCATTAGATACCCAATTCTTAAAAACCACAGTGACACCTGTGACATTAATTATTCTGAGCTGTTAAAGTGTCTATTCATACCTCAGGGTGAAAATATTTTAATTATGGTAGCTTTATAATTTGTTTGATTATTTAATGATACCAATTCCATTCAAATCCACTCACAAATACAAAGGCCTGGATTCTAGGCCTAATCTAAAGTGTCTTTTAGCTGAATGGAATGGAATAAAGAATGATTAATTCAAGAAGCCTCATTTTCAAGAATTCAAAGAGCCTCAAAATTCAAGAAGAAAGGAAAAGCAGTGAATAGAAAAGAAAAGAAAAGAAAAAAAGATAGGCTATTCAACTTTTTCATCAACCTATAGGGTTAGATGGAGGAAAGCAGGAACATAGGTAAGAAAGAGAGAGAAGCCATGAGGCTAAGAATTAGAGATTTATCCAGGATGAATTACAAGAGCAAAGAGAACAGCATAGGCTACTTTTTGTAGCTCTTAAAATAGGAGAATGGAAAGTAGTTAAAAATGTCAACAAGATCTGACATTAACTTTCGACCATGTTGCCTTTTTTTAAGTTTATTTTTCCTTATACTTGTTCATTTTTCCAATTGAATATAATCATCCCAGCTTTGCCACTTATTAGCTTAATTGATTTATCAGTCACTTAACCTCTCTAACTCTGTTCTCATTTGCAAAACAGGGGTAGTAAAGTCTGCCTGTAGGGAACCTTAGGTATGAAAACACAAAACCTGGCCTGTGGTTATTAAAAGAAAAACAAGCAACTTCCAACATGGTAGTTCACCTTTTCACTTTTATTATTTACTTTTTGTAACTATATAGATAAATGAGCCTGGATCTCAAATCAAATGATATGAATAACATGATTAGTGGAAAGTGGATAAATAGGAATACTTTTTCTCTCTAAATCCTTTATCTCTGAGATTGTAATTTCCTGTTATCTCCTATGCCCATTGTTATTGCCAATCTACATTGCAGGTAGCAGTGGCCAAATTCAGACCCACTCTACTGCTAGTCATTGGTAACTCTTCATTGCTTGCTAGACTTGGAATACTCTTCCAAGCCCTCTTGCAAGGGCTAGCAAGAAATGTTACACATGCTTGGATTTGCTAATGAATAATTGACTTGGAGCCTTTTTGGTAAAGATCTTTCAGGAATGCCAAAACAGTAAAACTGAGCCAAAGAAACAATTAAAGTTGCCTGAGTCAGCAATCCTAGATCCTAGTCACTCCATCCTCAGGGAATTTACTTTTGAGTTCCCTCTCTTGGCTTTTTTCTATGGGTCAGAGGCCAGGCTACCCACTTCCCCTCAGCGTGGCGAGAAGAGGCACACTCTGAGAACCTAGCTAGTCTAATGGTTATGGCATCCTACTTTTAACAGCATCATTTTCTTTTAAAATAACCAAAGAGTAATCTTAACTTTGCTTTCCACAAAGCTATAAGAAGAAAAACTTGCCTGCATAATTTATAGGGGAAGGAATAGATCAATGGGCCTGTGAACAGCTGCGTGACACCACAGTGTTAGTGTGATGAGACACTGTATGTGCAGTGCTGGTTAGTCTTATTGATGATGATGGCATGTAGTTACCGAATATAACTTGGAAGGCAAAATTTTATTGAAATCTACTATATTGGTCACAGTGAATGAACACTAAACTTTTGGTGAGTCCTGGCCAGTGGGAAAATTGATCTGCAAAGCACAGGTTTGGCTCAGAGTTCATTATTATAACTTCTGGGTCTACTTCTGATCATGTTCTTTTCAGTGAAATTACAAGTGCTTTGATAGAGGATACATGCCAAATCTCCTCTCTTCTCTGTTTAGAAAACAATGCTGCAAAGCATATTTTATAAATAGATTAAAATGATTACCAATATGCAACAAATGCTGCTCTTCATGTGTTCACAATTTTTTCTAATACAGGCTTAGTTAGAACTGTGCCAGATCAACACACCAAATGTTTTCCCAACTGCTGACAGGAATAATGCTGTTTCATTCTGGATGACTTAGTGTGGAGTTCTAGGTCTAACTTCACCTTTTAAAGTAATATTTCAGGGGCCCTGTGATTATATTTTCTGATCCAAGAGCCATTGAATATGAGCTGGTGAAAATTTGTATAAATTAGAAAATAAAATGATAATGTTTCATGGATGTGGACTGACCAAAACTTTATTGCCATTTTTGCTTTTGTCTAAGCTTTCCAATGTGTAATGTGAAGAATGTAATGCTATTCATAAGTTCAATGAAGTGTTTAACAGATTAGCTAGTTTATTATTGGTGATAAATGAGGAATAATTGTATAATCTTGAAAAAAATGACATTAAGCAAACATGGGGAATATATAATCAAAATGCCCTAAACAAGTTCACAAAGAATACTGAAAATCTATTGATGTAATTGTTGATTAAACTGATGATGTTGTTAAAGTATGTTCATGCACACTGAGGACTGAATCATTGAGCCATGGTGTGAGATGTATGCATTTTTTTGGCAGTAAGTTTTATATCATCAAACACTGGCATTTTGTTGAAAGCCTACTTTTTTTCTATGAAGGGTGCACTGTAAACTGATGTCCTTATACAACAAAGGTTGCTTTTCAAACTATTGAGCTCTAATAGAAAAAGCATCCAGGTATGTTGTTTATGGAATTTTTTAAAGATTGTATAGTTTTTAAAATACATGTGCACTTTTGGCTACAAGATACTTCCTTATAACGCCTTTATGAAAAATTATTTGAAATCAAACACTGTAATATTTATTGAGTACCTACTATATGACACTCAGTGTGTTACATGCTTTTACTTATCTGATTTGATCTGAATGAACAATAGGAAATGTTTACAAGTAAAAAGATATGGATGAATGTGTCTAATTGTGCCTTTTCAAGATGCAATGGGGCAGTAATATATGTGAGTTCTGAACTAATCAATCACTTTAGAACACAAGGCGAATTTTGATTAGTCCCATGCTCAGAGACCTCTTTCAAATTTTGCAAGCTTTACTATATCCTGGAATTCCAAATATCATGCTGTTTTTCCTACCTTTGTTCTTCTGCACTGATAGTTTTTAAAATGAAAGCCTTAATCTGTATTATATAGGATCATTAATTTCTGCATTTTACACTTGAGCAACAGCACTCTGATTATCTGCTGCAATGAAAAGTAAGCAGCCCTGCTTTTGCAGACTTAATTACCTACTGCAGGGCCTTTCTTCTCCGGTTACCACAAACAGTCTGAAAATGGGGTCAAAAGCATGATTAGAAACCAAATTAGCCACTGAATCCAGAAAACAAACACGGAAACAGATCCAATAAGTCATTCTGATACTGAAATCAGTCTCTATCACACCTGGGTTTATCCAGAGTGTCTCTTAATTCCATTTTCCCTACAAGAACAAAGCCACAGAGGAAAGACTCTCTAATGATTTGTATATCTGAAAAAATAAAATCAACTTACTAATAGAAGTAATGTGTCAGTGTTATGGGGGTGGGGGTCAGAATCAGTCTAGATGACAGTAACAGGGTCTTTTAAATAATTGACTTGTAGGTTATATACTTGCAGGAAAAAATACTCTCATAGTTTTTAAAAATAAATCTTCAGATTTTAGCTTTAAATGGCAGAAAATAGGTAAGTTGCTGGTTTATAAACAAGGTTTATAATAATTAAAATATTAGTATTAGTCTTGTTTTTTTACATAGCTGTTCTTTATTTGAGAATTTCATTATATACCATTTTATGGATGCTTTCTAAATCCCTGTCAGTTAATATGACAAATTTCATGCATTTAATATTTTTTCTTAATCACACACAGGTTCTGAGCACAACACTGAAGTGTCAAGAGAATTTGAAGGCATTTTCTAGCTACATGTAAAAGAAGGTATCACATGGATTAAGTCTTCCTTTTCAGGAACTTCAGTAAACAGTAATAGAATTTTATACCAGAAATGAAATGCTGATCGATTTATATTAACAGGAATAATAGTGTTTACTCACAATACTGATAAGAACAGTAACATGATGATCTAATTCAAAAGATTGTGGGGCAAGACAACTACTGTTTAAAAATATGTGTAAAAGGCAATAGGGAAATAAAATGATAAAATATTTAAGGAACATACAGGGAAATGAGTCAATAAAAAGCAGTTATAAGAGATCATTCAGTTCCATTTGGAATTTGCTTACTTGAATATATTGCACACAATTAAATGCAACTAGTCACAGTAGCTAAAGCTTAAAATATCAAATTCAATTCCACTTTATTTATAGGATGAATGTTCAGAAAAGAGATTGTTTAACAAGATTTACCTTCAGTAAACAGTCTTGACTAAATCATCTGTCTATATTTAAAAATCATTGTTATATATTTTAGGTGGCTACATTTCTGTAACGTGTAATCCCCACAGTCACTTTAGCTCTAGAATACTTATCTGTAAATCACCATGCCCATTGCAAAAATTAAGGAAGTACATAGGTTTCTTTAGGACAGCTATTCCTTCTCTAGATTTCTTTCCATTTTATTTGTGTCTTATCTAATCTCTTTAATCCAGTCATAACCAGAGAAGAAAAAGCTTAAACTCTATAATGAACATAACCAGATCTCCATAACTACAGTAAGGAAGGGTTGGAACAGTTATATAGTGAATATATGTGAAGCATATGGAAGAGACAGGATTAGTTAGATCACAATCTTTTCTTTTAATCAAAATTCTTTCTTTTTTTCGGAGGGGGCAATAGTGTGTATAGGGTTAGAGGAAGATTCTTTTGGTTTGAATTGTCCAATAATTTGATGAATGCTTCTATATTGTGACTGCAGCCTTAACTAAAGTGAAGACTGAAAGCTCCCTGAATTAGTTTTGAAACAACCTTAGAGATGGACTACTATTTTCAAATTCTGCAGAGGATATCAGGAAAATGTAATGTCCATGTATTATTGAACTGAGGATATTTTCAAGGAGAAAATGATCTCATTGTTATTAGCTCATTTTTCTAGAGCTATTTTCTCTCATCAAAGGACCATTGTCCAGTGAGTATAACTTTGGAGCAGAAGAGCCTTGCTGCCTATTCACACTGAGCACATCTCTGTTACCTGCCTATTCGTATCTTGAGGAATTGTGACACAGAATTCAACAAGTTGATCAATATTTATTTTTTGCTGAGGCAATTTGTGTGTGGAGTATATAAAAGATCTCAAAGACCTCAAAAACTTTAAAAGATGACAACCCTCATAACATAAAATATATTCAGTAAAAGTGAGTTGTGAAACCTTAGAATATATGCTTTAGAATCTTGTCCTTTCCTCATATGGGGCATGAGGCCTTACACAAATGAGACATTTTTGAGACTCAGTCTTTTTTCCTATAAAGTGAAGATAGAATTATCCAATTCAAAGAGATTTTGTGGAGATTAGAAATACTGCATTTTTTGCACCTAGCATATAATATGTGCCAAAAATATGGTTGCTAATTATGATTATAATGAATTCCTCTCATCAATCCTGTATATCAGCACATTATATATAATACACATGCATGTGTTCTAGCAACTGTCTATAAGGTGGTTTAGAAGACAAAGATACAGGCAGAAAACAAATAGAAATTGTAGAAACCTTAACAAGTGGTGCTAAGGAAGTGAGATGATTATTTGGAAACATAATTGAAAAGCAGGATTTAGTAGAAAATATAAAGAAAGAACTGAAGAGACTCAGTGGTAGTTTGTACATAGGTACAAAGAAAATTGAAATACATAACATTCAGTATATAACTATGTGAAATTTCAATGTTTGACAATAAACCAAAGATTACCAGGCATACAAAGAAAGGATAAAATATAGCCCATAATGCAGAAGATAACTCGTCAGTAGAAATCTCTGTGGAACTGACACACTTGTTATAATTAGCTCTACATATTATCCAGACTAAAAAATAAATTGCACTTCTAACTAAAGCTAGAAAAAAGAAACAAGATTTAAAAAATAATATTATGTAAAGCATCACCAATATTTTAAATACATAGGAATAGGAATAAATGTACTAAAAGATTTCCACATAGAAAACTCAAAACATTAAGGAACACCTAAATTAGCAGAGGAGTATACTATGTATTATATACATAAATTGAAGGAAATAATATTGTAAAGATGAACATTTTCCCCAAATTGATTCATAGATTAAATGTATTCTCAACCAAAAATCTATTTTTATGGAATCTGACTAATTCTAAAATTAATAGAGAATATCAAAGGCCAAGCTCAATTGACTTATTTGTGATGAAGATGAACAAAGTGGGATAACTTGCTTTACCATTGATATGGTTTGGCTCTGTGTCCCCACCCAAATCGCATCTTGAATTGTATTCTCATAATTCCCACATGTTGTGGGAGGGAAACGGTGGGAGATAATTTGAATCATGGGGACAGTTGCCCCCATACTGTTCTCATGGTAGTGAATCAGTCTTACAAGATAGATGGTTTTATCAGGGGTTTCCGTTTTTGCACCCTCCTCATTTTCTCTTGCTGCTGCCATGTAAGAAGTGCCTTTCACAAGCTGGGTGCAGTGGCTCACGTCTGTAATACCAGTACTTTGGGAGGTCGAGGTAGGTGGATCACCTGAGGTCAGGAGTTTGGGACCAGCCTGACCAACACGAAGAAACCCCATCTCTACTAAAAATACAAAAAAATTAGCTGGGCATGGTAGTGAGTGCCTGTAATCCCAGCTACTTGGGAGGCTGATGCAGGAGAATTGCTTGAATCCAGGAGGTGGAGGTTGCAGTGAGCTGAGATTAAGCCATTGCACTCCAGCTTGGGCATAAAAGAGCAAGATTCAAAAAAAAAAAAAAAAAAAAAAAGAAGAAGAAGAAGAAGAAGAAGAAGAAGTGCCTTTAGCTTCCTGCCATGATTCTGAGACCTTGATAACCATGAGGAACTGTAAGTCCAATTAAACATCTTTTTCTTCCCAGTCTTGGGTATGTCTTTATCAGCAGTGTAAAAACGACTAATAAGCCATATATCAAGAGTTACTCAAAAGTACAGTTATTAAATGGTTGGATTGTGCAAAATTACGATATGCAGCACTGAGAGATAATACAAAGATAAAAATAAGAGACCAGGCATGGTGGCTCATGCATGTATTCCCAGCACTTTGAGAGCCAAAGCAGGTGGATTGCCTTAGCTCAGGAGTTTATGACCAGCCTGGGCAACACGTTGAAACCGTGTCTCTACTAAAATACAAAAAATTAGCCAGGCGTGGTTGCATATGCCTGTAGTCCCAGCTACTCAGGAGGCTGAGGCAGGAGAATTGCTTGAACCCAGGAGGTGGAGGTTGCAGTGAGCCTAGATCACACCACTGCACTCCATCCTGGGTGACATAGTGAGACTCTATCAAAAAAAAAAAAAAAAAAAAAAAAAGATGAACATAAGAGACAAAAATACATGAAAGTTTATGTCAAAGGTAGCATTGCAATATAGTGGGAATAGGAGGATCATTTCAATGATTCTGGGCTAATTAGATATCCATATGGATCAAGCATTAATTCTGATCCCAATCTCACACCATATACAAAAATTAATTTCAGTTGGTCTGTAGATCTGTACATGAAAGTCAAAACTAAATTTTCTTGAATAAAACATGTATCATTATGATCTATAGTATAGAAATATTTCTCTTCTAGAAATAGAATATTATTCATAAAAGACAAACTTGATAAGTTGAAGTATATTAGAATAAAAAATTTATGTTCTCTGAAAGTGAAATTTAAGTCATAAATAGCAATTTTCACACACATTTAACTAATAAGAGGCTTATATCCAATATATGTAGAGAATCTCTCTCAGGTTATTAATAAAAAAGTCACACAGTAGAATAGTAGGCTGAAGATTTAAACTGGCATTTCATGAAAAGGATATCCAAATGACCAATTAACATATGAAAAGTTTTCCACTCATCAGAAAAATACAAATTAAAATCACAATAAAATGTCGCTGCACACCTACCAAAATACCTAAAATTAGAAAGATGTCACTAGAAAAGGTGAAGATGTGGAGTGACTGTTACTCTTATACAATAATAGTGGGAACATTAACTGATACTATACCTTTAGGAGACCTTTTGAAATTATCTATTAAAGTTTAACATATGCATACATTAGAACTTGGCAACTCTAGCCTTTGTTATATATGACAACAGAAATGTGTGAGATCATTTACCGAGAGACATGTGCAAAAATATATTATACATAGCAGTACAGTTGGTAATAGAAGCAACCTCAACAGTAGAATAGATTAAATAAATTATAGTATACTTGTACTGTGAAATAAGATGGGGTAATAAAATGAATGAACTGCAGCCATGTGCAACAATATGGCTGAATCTCAAAAACATAATATTGAGTGAAAGAAGCAAGGCAAAAAAAAAAAATGCAATATAACTTCAATTATATAAAGTCTCAAAGAGGGAAAAGCAAACTATAGTGTTCTAAGTATGAGAAGAAGAAAAAAAAAAGCCTATTATTCAGGGCCAGGGAAAGAACTACCTGAAAGCATCAGAAGGAATAGTACTCAAAGCTCACATAGGGCCAGTAATAGTGCCCATTCACACCAGTAAGACTGAAAAAACTCATAATTCACAAGGAATTGGACAGAATACTCAGAGCGATCTTTCCGTAATAGTGGGGAATAATTTGGCATAGACTAACACTGTTCTAGACTTGCCTACTGAGTCATAAAAGCAAGACCCACATAAAGGCAAGACCTGTAAGAATAAAACTATTTCTAAATAACTGCATCCTAGAACAAAACTCAAGAAAATGTATAGATATTCTAAAAATTCTGACACTCAACAAAGTAAAATTCATAATGTCTGGCATCCAATTAAGAATGATCAGACATGCAGAAAAGTAAAACATAGCTAATAATAAGGAGAATTATTAATGAATCGAAGCTGCCCCACAACGAACACAGATGTTCAAATTAGCAGACAATTGCATTAAAACTGTCTTCCAGTTATTATATTTTACAACTGCATTCCATACAGCCAAAGTTATGTAGAAAGATATACAAGAAAGGTAAAAATATATTTTCCAGAATTGTAAAATGCAGTGTCTGAGATGAAAATGACACTGGGAGGATTTAATGGCAGATTAGACATTGCTAAAGAAATGATTTGTAAACTTGAATACTTAGCAATGAGAAACTATCCAAATGAAGCAGAGTGATAAAAAATATTATTTTAAAAAGGAAATAACATCAGTGAGCTGTGAGACAACTTCAAGGAGACTAACATAGATGTTGTTGGGGTTCTTAAAGAAGGGTGAAGGACAGAAAAAACACTTGAAGGAAAAACCTTTTCCTCCAAATTTGAAGAAAACTGTGAACCCCAAATTTTCAATGACCCTAAAACACAAGAAGCATAAATGAAACTACATCAAGACACATAATAATCAAGTTGCTCAGAACTAATGATAAAGAACAAATCTGAAAAGCAGCCTGAGGCAAATTAAATGTTACATGAAGATAAACAAAGATAAGGATAATAGTAAATTTCTCTTTGAAATTAACACAAGTGAGAAGATACTGGAGAGAATTATTTAAAGTAATGAAAGAATAAAACTACTTATATATACATATGTGTTGTGGGAAGTCAGGGACCCCAGATTGAGGCACTGGCTGGAGCCACAGCAGAGGAAAATAAATTGTGAAGATTTCATGGACATTTATCAGTTCCCCAAATTAATACTTTTATAATTTCTTATACCTATCTTACTTTAATCTCTTAATCCTGTTATCTTCATAAACTGAGGATGTACATCACCTCAGGACCCTGTGATGATTGCATTAACTGTAAAAATTGATCATAAAACATGTGTGTTTGAACAATATGAAATCAGCACAGCTTGAAAAATGACAGAATAACGGCGATTATTTTAGGGAACAAGGGAAGACAACCATAAGGTCTGACTGCCTGTGGCATCGGGCAGAACATAGCCATATTTTTCTTCTTGCAGAGAGCCTATAAATGGACGTGCGAGTAGGGAAGATATCATTGAATTCTTTTCCTAGCAAGAAATATTAATAATTAAGACCCTGGGAAAGGAATGCATTTCTTGGGGGATGTCTGTAAATGGCCGCTCTGGGAGTGTCTGTCTTATGCAGTTGAGATAAGGACTGAAATGCGCCCTGGTCTCCTGCAGTTCCCTCAGGCTTATTAGGGTGGGGAAGAAACCCCACCCTGGTAAATTTGAGGTCAGACCAGTTCTCTGCTCTCAAACCCTGTTTTCTATTGTTTAAGATGCTTATCAAGACAATAAGTGCACAACTGAAAAGAGACTCTCATCAGGAGTTTTTGATTTCACCCTTTGCCTTGTGGTCTTTGCTTTGCCCTTTGCCTTGTGGTCTTTATTGGCCTCTGAAGTATGTGATCTTTGTTCTCCCTTTTGCCCTTTGAAGCATGTGATCTTTGTGACTTATTCCTTGTTCGTACATCCCCTCCCCTTTTAAAGTGCTTGATAAAAACCTGCTGGTTTTGTGGTTCAGGTGGGCATCATGGACCTGCTGATATGTGATGTCACCCCCGGTGGCCCAGCTGTAAAATTCCTCTCTTTGTACTTTTTCTCTTTATTTCTCAGACCAGCCGACACTTAGGGAAAACAGAAAGAAACTACATTGAAATATTGGGGGTGGGTTCCCCCAATACATAAGTGTGTGTATATGTGTATATAATTTTTATTTAGATAAAATCTGGATAACAAATATTAACATTTTAACCATTTTAAAGTAGATAATTTAGATTTTAGGATATTCACAATATATGCAACTATCAACACTGTCTCTAAAACTTTTCAGTAACACAAAAAGAAGCCCCATATTTCTCAATTTCCTTCTCCCTCTTCCCCCAGAAACAACAAATCTACTTCTTGTTCCTATAGATTTGAAAGCATTTTATATAAATGGAGTCATGCAGTGCATGTTTCTTTTTTTTTTTTTTTTTTTGTCTGACTTCATTCACTTAGCATAATGTTCTCATAATGTTTTCAAGGTTCATCTATGTTGTAGCACGAATCAGTATTCCATTCCTTTTTAAGGTTGAGTAATATTCCATTGTATGGGTATACCACATTTTGTTTGTGCATTTATCAGCTGACAGACATCTGCGTGGATTTCACATTTTGACTATCATGAATAATATTGCTATGAATATGTGTGTACAAGTTTTTGTGTGACAAATGTTTTCAATTCTCTTGGACATAAATTCTTTAGGATATATACCTAAGAATGGAACTGCTGGATAATAGGCTAACTTTATGTTTACCTGCTCAACTATTTTCCACAGCAGCTTCACCATTTACAACTTTATCAACAATGTATGAGGATTCCAATTTATCCATATCCTTGCAAACACTTGCCATTTTCCATTTTGTTGATAGTGACCAACTTAATGTGTAAGAATTGGTATCTCATTGTAGTTTTGATTTGTGTTTCTCTGATGACTAATAATGTTTGGCATCTTTTCATGGGCTTATTCTCCAATTGTATACATTCTTTGGAGAAATGTTTATTCATGTCTTTCATCCATTTCTAAGTTGGGTTGTTTGCCTTTTTGTTGCATAGTTGTAAGTGTTCTTTACATATTTTGGCCACTAGACCTTTCTCAGATATATGATTTATAAATATGTTATTTCATTCTGTGAGTTGTCTGCTTATCTGATAGTACTTCAAAGCACAAAAGTTTTTATTTTTATGAAGTCAAATTTAACTATTCTTTTTTTGTTGCTTGTACTTAAAATTCTCCACCCAGTGAAAACAGCCTTTAAAAGCAAAGATAACATGAAGATATTTTCAGACATAGAAAAGTTGTAAAAATTCATTACCAGTAAATCAGCCTTCTAACAATATTAAAGTAAGTCCTTCAGGCAGAAGGAAAATGACATTAGATGAAAATATGGATCTACAAAAAGAAATGAAGCAAGACCAGAAATTGTCCTTGCATGTATAAACACACATGATTTTCTTTCTGATAATTTAAATTTTGTAAAATTAATTGACTGTATAAATAATAGTAACAACACTGTATTGTAAGGTTAATGACATATTAAGAAGTCAGTATATGACAACAATAACATAAAGACCAATAGGAAAAATAGAAGTATAATATTTATATATGAAATTATGTAAAATGTCACTTGAAGGTAGACTCTGCTAAGTTAATGATATATTCTGTAACTCCAAAGCAACTACTATAATAACAAGACAGGGCTATGGTGATAAGCAGTCAAAGTTAATAAAATATAATAAGAAATGTACAATTAAGAAGACTTGAAGGGAAGAAAGGGGAATTAAGTATAGACAAAACAAATAAAAACCCAAATATGAAGATTATATAATTGATCTAGCCACATGAATAATCACATTAAATATAAATGGTATAAACATTACAAGTAAGTCAGAAATAGCTTGGATAAAGAAACAAGGCCAACATATGTACTGCTGCCTAAAAGAAACACACTTTAAATATAAAGAAATTTATAAGTTAAAAGTGTAAGTATATAAAAATATATGCTATGCTAATGATATTCAAAAGAAGGCTGTAGTGACTATATTAATATCTCACAAAATAGACATCAGTGCAAAAGACATTTTCTGGCAGAAAGGTCGCAAGATAATGACAAATGGGTCAAATAATCAAAAATACATAAAAATCCTAAATGTGCATGCTTCTAGATAACATAGCCTCAAAATATGTGAAGTAAAACCTGAGAGAATTAGAAATAAAAACAGACAAATTCACAATTACTGTCAGAGATTTCAATATTCTCCTCTCAATAATTCATAGAACAACTAACAGAAAATCAATTCAGATACAGAAAATTTGAATGACATTATTAACCAATGTGTAGTTATAGAATAATTCACAAAATAGGAGAAAACATATTCTTTTCAAGAGCACATGGAATATGTCGTAAGATAAACCATTTTTAAGTCATAAAACAAGTCTCAGTAAATTTAGAAGGACTGAAATAATACAAATTATGCTCTTCAACTACAGTAAAATGAAACTGGAAATGAATAGCTGAAGAAAAGTTGGGACATTTGTAATTATGTACAAATTAAATACCATCCTCTTAAATAACACATGGCATGAAAAGAAATCAAAATGGTAACCTGAAACTTTTTTGAAATGGAAAACACAACATGTTTGAATTTTGGAAATTCCACTAAAGTAGTAATTTGGGAAAAATTCATAGCACTAAATGCCTATATTATGAAAAAAGGGATGGTGAAATTAATCACCACAGTTTTGACCTTTAAAAACTAGAAAACAAACATATTAATTCTAAAATAAAGAGTCAAAAAAGCATTAAGGTCAGAGTAGAAAATGATGAATTAGAAAACAGAAAAACACTAGAGAAAATAAATGAAACCAAAATTCATTTGAGAATTTCTTAGATTGGTTTGAGGAGATCAATAATATTGATAATTTTCTAAACAGACCAATCAAGAGAGCAGAAAGAAAGAGGGAGAAGAAAGTACACATTACTAATATCAAGAATGACAGACAAGACATCAATTGAGATTCTACAGATATTAGAAAACTAAAAAGATATTATAAAGGGCTTAATACTATAAATTTAACAACTTAGATAAAATGGACCAATCTCTTTAGAAACAAAAACTACCACAGTTCACTAAAAAAGAAACAATTTGAATAGCCCTATATCTATTAAATAACTCAATTTCTTTGTTTTTTTTTTTTTTTTTTTTTTTTTTTTTGCTTAAAACATTTCCACAGAGAAACCTCTAGGCTAGGAGAGCATTACTAGTAATTTTATATAATATTTAAAGAACAAATTATATATGTTCTCTACAATCTCTTTGGGAATGTTGAAGAGGAGCAAGTACTTTCCAACTTAATTCTAGGAGGCCAGCGTTGCCCTGATTCCAAAACAAGAATATGTATTACAAGAAAAGATAACTGCAGACCAATAATCCTCATGAACATATATGCAATAAATGAACAAAATTCTATTTTAGAATTTTGCAAATTAAATACAATAGTATATAAAAGGGATAATACTTCACGACCAACTGAAGTTTGTCCCTGGGATGCAAACTTGGATTTACATTTGAAAATCAATTAATTTAATTTACCATACTAAAAATGAAGAAAGGAAAAAAAAAAAAAAACACGATTCTTTCAATAGATACAGAGAAATTATTTGTAAAAAAAAAAAAAAACCTAACAATTGTTCATAACAGCCCTCAGTAAAATAGGAATAGAGAAAACTTTCTCAAACTGATAAATACCCTACAACTAACCTTATATTTAATGGTGAAGAACCAAATAATTTTTTTCCTGAGTTGAAGAACAAAATAAAGATGTCTACTCACTGTTTCAGCATCGTACAAATGTTCTTAGCTAGTGTAATCAGTCAAGAAGATAAAATAAATGCATCTCAATTGGAGCAAAAGTAGAGTTGCCTTTTTTGGACACAAAATGTCATTTTCTAGACAGAAGATCCCATAGAGTCTACAGAAAAGCTACAAGACCTAGTAAGTGAGGTTAGCAACACTGCAGGATACAAAATCAACATATAAGAATCAATTGTGCTTTATGCACTAGAAATGATCATTTGGAAATTAAAATTTTAAAGATACTAAATATCAAAAATGGTAATGTTTAAGAATAAATCTAACAATACTTTGCGAGATCTGTACACTGAGATCTAAAACACATTGCTGACAGAAGTTAAAGAAGACCTAAATAAATGGAGAGCTATATCATATTCATTGATCAAAAGACTCAATATTGTTATGTCAATTCTCCTCAAATCGATGTTGAAATTCAATGTAATCTCAACAAAAATTCCTACAGGCTCCTTTGTAGAAAGGAAAATCTGATACTAAAATTCATGCAACAAAGCAAATCACCTGAAGTAGCCAAAGCAACTTTCAAAAAGAAGAAAAAATAGTTGGAGGGCTCACACTACCTGATTTCGAACTTACAATGCTGCATGTGATATTGGCACAAAGACGGACAAATAGATTAATAGAATAGAATAAAGAATGGAGAAATAAATCCACCCATTTATGTACAAATAATTTTTAGCAAAGGTGCAAAGCCAATTCAGTGGGAAATAGATCTTTTTAACAAATATTGCTGGATCAGTTGGATCTCCACATTAAAAAAACACACACATTTGATTCATACTTCACACTATATACAACACTTAATGCAAAAATAATCATAAATCTAATGTAAAACCTAAACATATAAGAATTCTGGAAGGAAATAGGTAAAATATTTGTAATACTGGATTAGGCAAAATTTATTTGGTGAGACACAGAAATCACAATCCTTGATATAAGAAACTGATGAATTGAACTTATTGAACTTCATCAAGATTAAAAAGTTCTGTTCTTTGAAAGACAGTTAAGGGAATATATATGTAAATTTGTTAATTAGGAGAAGATATTTATAGAGAAATATCTAATAAAAATTATATACAGAATATTTAACTCTCAAAGCTCAATGATAATCAATTTAAAATGAGCAAAACTGTTAAATATACACTTCACAAAAAAGACATAATGCAAAGAAGCACATGAAAAGATGCTCAACATAGTCATTAAGAAAATTGAACACAGTGAGATTCCACTAGACACCATCAGATAGCTGAAATTAAAATGACCCAACCATAGCAAGTGTTAGTGAGAATGTGAAGGAACTGGAACTCTCAACATGCTGATGGGAATGTAAGATTGTACAACTACTGTGAACAGCAGTTTGACCATTTCTAAACATTAAACATATATCTAGCATATGATTCAGCCATTCCATTTCTAAGTACTTGCAGAAGAAAAATGAAAGTATATATTCATACAAAGATCTGTACGTGAATGTTCATAGTAGTTTTATTTATAATAGCCAAAACCCGAAAATGATAGGGGAATATATATATGGAAAACACATATACATGTTACAATTTGGAATTATTTATAATTGCTTCAATACTCACTATTCTCAAAACAATTATGCTAAATGAAAGAGGCCAGATAAAAATGAATACGTATTTTATGAATTAATTTTTACAAAATTATAGAAAATACAACCTAATGGTTACAAAAAGCAGATCATTGGTTGCATAGAAATAGGTAGCAGTGAGAGCCAAGAGGGATTTCAAAGAGTCATGAGAAGACTTTTGGAGATAGTAGATATGTTCCTTTATTTTTGTATGGTTTAGAAGATGTATGCATATGTGATAACTTATCAAATTGCACATTTTACTAATTGCAATTTGTTGTATACAAATAATATTTTTTCAAATGTATTTCAATAAAGTTGTTGAAAAGTTGACTAACAGACTACAAGTTGGGTTAAAGAAACAGAACAGTATAAAATATATAAGAGATAGTTCTAAAAGAAAGTAAGTAAAAACATTTGAAGTTTTAAAAAAGTATGCAATTTTATGTCATATGCATGTAATCATACAATAGTATTTAATTATAAAAGGGAATTTCAAAGGTAATATCTGGTACAGTTCAATAAACTAGAGGCATTACTAGAAGATGATTTAAAAAATTTAAATACAGTATCCAAAATAAAATATAACTTTCATAAAACGATGTGTGTCAAACCGTTTAGCATTAAACAAATGAAGGGAATTTTTTAGAACCCCTGTAATCCCAACACTTTGAGAGGCCAAGGTGGGAGGATCATTTGAGGTCAGGAGTTCAAGACTAGCTTGGCCAACATGACAAAACCCCATTTCTACTAAAAATACAAAAATTAGCTGGGCATGGTGGCACATGCCTGTAGTCCCAGCTACTCCACTCAGGGAGGCTGAGGCAGGAGAATTGCTTGAGCCTGGGAGGTGGAGGCTGCAGTGAGCTGAGATTGCACCACTACACTCCAGCTGGGGCTACAGAGCAAGACTCCATCTCCAAAAAAAGGAAAAAGAAATTCAAAGAGAAATGGAATGAAACTATCCTAACTCAGGCTCCTATAATAAAACATCAATCAATCTCTAACTAAAATTAGGTGACTTAAACAACAAACGTATTTCTCACAACTCTAACGGTTGAACATCTGAGATCAAGATGTCATCAGGGTCCAGTTCTTTGGAAGGGCCCTCTTCCTCATTTATAGACAGCTGTCTTCTTGCTGTGTCCTCATGTGGTGAAAGGAGAGCTAGCTAGCACTCTGGCCTCTTCTTAAAAGTGCATGAATTTCATTTGTAAGGACTCCACTCTCATGACCTATCTTTCAAAGGCCTCACCTCCAAATAATATCACATTGGGAGTTTAGACTTCAGCCTGTGAATTTTGAGGGAGCCAGAAACATTCAGCCCCTTGCAATTAATCACAATAGCGGATTTATAGATATATTTCTCAGTCTGTGGCAGAGTTTATATAGCCATCATGAAATAAGGAATCAAATGTATGTAATAATGTTGATTTGATAAGCATGGATCCAATTCTGTAATACGCTAAATAAAAATATGCCTTTCATCTAATTGCTTTGAAACTTGATCATATATTATGCCCAAGAATACCTCAATAAACTCAAAATATAGACATAATATAAGCCATATTTCCAATGACAACTAAACAAAGCTGAAAAAATTGTTTAACAACTTGGGAAGAAACAAGCCATTCAACAATTTCAAATTTTAACTTGTTCTTTTTAAAAACTCATATTTCAAAAAGGGAATAATAATTACAATCATATATTTTATGATTTATATAATCCATGAGCTTTAAATTAATGGCCATTTGATTTTAACAAAAATGCCTAGAAAATTCATTGAGGAAAGGATGGTCAAAAATTACTACAGAGATAACTGAATATGCATATGCAAAAATTAATTTAGACCTTTACTTCATGCAATACACAAAAATTAACTCAAAACAAATTGTGTATATAAATGTACATGCTTAAACTATGATATTTCTAGAGAACACATGAAAGAAAACCTTGTGACCTTGGGTTAAGCAGTTTTTAGATAAAACACCAAAAGCACGATCTGTTTAAAAGGAGTTTGATAAAATGAACTTAATCAAAATTTAAAACTTTTATGCTTAAAAAGACATCATTAAGAAAATGAAAAGACAACACAAACTAGGAGAAAGTATATTTAAAATCATACATCTAGTAAAGAACTACTAAGAATTTACCAATAAGTATTAAAACTCAATAACAGGAAAACTAACAATCCTTTTAAAAAATGGGCCAAAGATATGAATACACATTTTACTAAAGATGATATCCAGATGTCCAATAAGCACATGAAAAAAATGCCAATATCATTAGTTATTAGGGAAATGTACATTGAAACCATAAGGAGATATCATTATCCACCTACTGGAAAGCCTATAATATAGAAGAGAGACAATAACAAATATTGGCAAGAATGTGTGGAAACTGAAATCCTTTTATTGCCAGCAAGAATATAAAATGGTACAGTCTATTTGAAAAATAGTTTTGCAATTTCTTAAATTGTCAGACATATACTTACAGTAAGACTCAGCATTCCATCCAAGAGAAATAAAAATGTATTTCCAAAAAAATACTTATAGAAATACAATCATAAAAATATAATAGTAAAAATTGGAAAGAATCAAAATTTTCATCTTCTAAAAGATTTCTGCCACTTTGAGTGTTTAAAAAATTAATATAATCTACTCATGTGATTGAAAGCAATGATAAGAAGAGAAAATTCACAACTTATTTTTAAATATTATTGTTTTGAAGTTGTATGGGTCATTAAGACTGTATTAACAACTTGACAATATATACAAAATTTGTAAACATCACTTCTACTTAATAATTCTACTTAATAAGACTTATGAAAATGCATAAATCCAGTTTTGTCCGCTCTTTAACTTCCCTGGTAACCACCTTTCAGCACACCAGTAACGGACTCCCTACCTGATTACTCTAAAGTAAAACTAATGATCTGATAAGCCACACACATACACACAAGGTTTTTTTTTTTTTTTTTTTTTTTTTTTTTTTTTTTTTTTTTTTTTTTTGAGACAGAGTCTCGCTTAGTCGCCCAGGCTGGAGTGCAGTGGCGCGATCTCGGCTCACTGCAAGCTCCGCCTCCCGGGTTCACGCCATTCTCCTGCCTCAGCCTCCCGAGTAGCTGGGACTACAGGCGCCCGCCGCCTCGCCCGGGTAATTTTTTGCATTTTTAGTAGAGACGGGGTTTCACCGTGTTAGCCAGGATGGTCTCGATCTCCTGACCTCGTGATCCGCCGGTCTCGGCCTCCCA
Source organism: Theropithecus gelada (assembly GCF_003255815.1). Taxonomy (NCBI): domain Eukaryota; kingdom Metazoa; phylum Chordata; class Mammalia; order Primates; family Cercopithecidae; genus Theropithecus; species Theropithecus gelada. The sequence goes on along the minus strand of NC_037676.1, from coordinate 66,180,449 downwards.
AAGTACTGGGATTACAGGCGTGAGCCACACAAGTTTTAGTGTCTCACTCTTAAATATGAATGTGTATCCAAGAAACCCCAGTGGCCTGAAGAAAGCCTTCAAGAGAAAAATAAAGACTTCAATAAATAAAGAAATAAAGGAATTCAATGGAAATAGGGATGATATTGGGAGAGAAACAATACTTCTACACTTTCACTGTTACCATTTTCAAAAAAAAAAAAAAGGTGAAGATATATTCAGAAAATCGTAAGTGTGAGGAAAACGAAAAAACACTACGAAAACAAGAAAAACAAGAAAGAACTTTTGGAAATATGATGACCGAGATAAAGAACAATCAGTAGAAGGATTGTTAGATGCAGGAATATCCCAGGAAGTAAACGTAAATGTCAGAGGTAATTAAAGCATCACTTGAGCGGGATGTACCATTTGACATAAAAGCATGAACAGAGCAAATGTAAGGCTGAAAAATATCAGAAGTAACACAAGAATTGTCCCCAGAACTCTGGAATATGACTTCTTATTGAAAGGGTACACCAAATGTTCAAAACCATAAATGAAGTATGTATACATACACACACACACACACGCACACACACACACACCCCCAAGACATAGCACCATAAACTTTTGGTACAATAAAAATTTTAAGAAAATAAGAGCTTTTGAGCTTGAGGAGTGAAGGGATTTGGTCTTATAAAGAATGAAGAAATAAAATAAGAATGCAGATCATAACTGCAGCACTGGAAGTTAGAAGACAGTGGAGTGAAGTCATCACAATTCTAAAGGAAATTTGTGTTTGATATAATTTTGGACCCAATCAAACTACTCAATGTGAGCAGAGATTAGCCATTTTAGACAGATAATATCCCAAAAACTATTTCCCACAATCCCTCAGGAAACTATGAGATCATGAGCTAAAACATGAAGGCAAACAAAGAAAAAGAGGGGTAGCAGGTCCAGGAAAGAAGAATTCCCCCACAAGAGAGAATGGAAGAGGAATTCTAGAATGAAAGTTGTGAAGAAAAAGCAGCTAATCCCAAAATAAAAAAGAGGACAAAGAGCTCCAGCAGGGATGGGGTCACAATTGATTAATCAATTTATATTATTATAAATAGTTATGTTATTTACAAATAATGTTATGTTATTTAAAATTATGGAGGTAAATACCAGAAGGCACAGCTGAAAGGATTGTGAATGATTGCCTCCAGGGTTTGAGAGTAGGAACAAGTGGGAGAAAGGACTGCTGTTTTGCATTGTAAAACAAAGTATGTTATGATGTTTAAAAATAGATACATGTATCTCTCTCACCAAAATAAAACACAATACATGGGTGACAAAGTAATCTGTGAAAGAAACCCCTGTAAAACAAACCCCTGTGACAGGACTTTACCTATACAACAAACCTGCATATGTACCGTTGAACCCAATATAAACGTTTTTAAAAATAAATAAAATAAAATAAAAATGAAACAAATATATTGATGTAAGAGCCCCAAAATTAATGTAAGAAACAACGGACATAGGTTCCATTGATTAGAAATGGAATTTCTAATTAATTATAAGTTAATTAATGGAACCTATGTTCATTCATAGAATACATGTTAATAAGGAAATATAAAAGTTACAGTACTGCGTTCACAAAAATTGTGCATATCTGAACCAAGTCTGTTCTGCACTTCAGTTACTATGGATCTGTGCAGATGAGAGTACACAGTTCTTGTATACATGTGCTCCCATTAATATAGTGGCAGGCAAATCAGACTGCCTGTACTAGCTTGAATAAATCATATTTGGAAACTGATCCTTTATTATTATTTTAACTAGTATGCTAGAAAGAAAATCAATTTCTTTAAGAATATTTAGGTCTGAGAAAAGATATCATTTTTTTATGTATTTTGGAAGATAGTTTTATATGATTCCTGCGTTGTCACAAGTACCAAATATCTTTCCTTGAGGAAAGTTCTGCTTATAGTCCTCAGTGAAAATAGAGTACTTACGAGTGCACTGGTGGGTGAAAATCAATTAAAAACACAACTAAAGTTTTAGGATTTCCTTTAATTTTGTTCTAGTTTTAGATGAGGGTTCAGGTCAATTCTTACTTTATTCCTATCGGTTCATCCATCAGAAATTATAATTACCTTTATTCTAGTCCTTAATTACTTTTACCAATAATCTACATAATATTCAAGATTTCAATTGTGTTATCAAAAGAAAATGTTTAATCCAGTGATTAGTCAGTAGAGTTGATAACTACATTGTTTTCCCTGCAGAGAAGGGGTGCATGTTCAGGATAATGGGTTTTAACACAAGCAAAGGAAGTAAATTCATCCTATATAATATTAAAGTGCTAAAAAACTCAGATTTCATTAAATAGGATATATATATAGAGAGAGAGACAGAATGTGAAAATTTGATATGCTAAATTGTCTGAATATATTTAAAATTACATTCTAACATATCATGTTTTGTAAATATAGTGATATTTTATGCTTTATTGTTACTTTTTAAATCAACCTTAATGAAATATAATTCAAATACATACACCTCTGTTAACACCACGACAATTGGGATATAGAACATTCTTTACCCTCCAAATTTATATAATGATGATTGACAGTCAACAACATTCTCCCCCTCCCCAGGCAACCACTATTCTGCTTTCTGTTACCATACTTTTGTTTGTCTGGTCTAGAGTTTCATATAAATGGACTAATAGAGAAGGTACTCTTTCCATTTCTGACTCCTTTGTTCAACATAATGCTTTTGAGATTTACCCATGTCGCTGCATATGTTGATAGCATACCACTTTTTATTGCTGAGAAGTATTCCATTGTTGATGAACATTAGAGTTCTTCTAAATTTTGGAAATTATAAATAAAATTGCAATGGACATCTGTATATACATTTTTCTGGGGATAAATGTTTTTAATTTTTGTAAATACCTAGGAGTAATATCACTAGTAATATTATGGTAATATGGTAATACGTAATTGGTAATTACATGAGTAATATGGTAATTTTGGGTAATTAATGAGTAATATTAATGAGCAATATGGTAATGATAATGAATAATAAGGTAATTTTCTAAGAAACTGCTAATCTGTTTTCAAAGTGGGTGTGCCATTTTATACTCCCACCAATAACAAGAAAATTCCAGTGGTTCCTCTTTCTTGCCTATACTCGCTATTGTCAGTCTTTAATTTTAGCCTTTCTAGTGTGTTTAGTGGTAAGTTATTAAGGTTTTAATGTACATTTCTCTAATGACTACAGAGAGCTAATGATATTAAGCATCTTTTTATGTGCTTACTGGTCATTTATATATCATTTGCTTGTGAAGTGTCTGTTCAAATATTTATCACATTTTAAAAATTGGGTTGTGTATATTCTTATCATGGAGTCGTAAGACATTCATAGATACTTTGGATACACTTTTTTTGTCAAGTATGTATTGTGAACAGTTCCTGTCTTTCCATACATGCTATTTTCTTTTCTTAATGGTGTCTTTTTTGAGATAAAATTTTAATTTTAAGAAGCCATACATATCAATCTCTTTTCTTTTATAGTTAGTATTTTCTATGCTTTATCTGACAAAAGGCTCATATCCAGAATCTACAAAGAACTTAAACAAATTTACAAGAAAAAAAGCAAATAATCCCATCGAAAAGTTGGTGAAGGATGTGAATAGGCACTTCTCAAAAGAAGACATTTATGCTACCACCAAACATGAAAAAAAGTTCATCATCACTGGTCATTAGAGAAATGCAAATCAAAATAACAATGAGATACCATCTCACGTCAATTAGAATGGCAATCACTAAAAAGTAAGGAAACAACAGATGCTGATGTGGATGTGGAGAAATAGGAACGCTTTTACACTGTTGGTGGGAAAGTAAATTAGTTCAACCATTGTGGAAGACAGTGTGGAAATTCCTCAAGGATCTAGAACCAGAAATACCATTTGACCCAGCAATCCCATTACTGGGTATATACCCAAAGGATTATAAATCTTTCTACTAGGAAGACACATGCACATCTATGTTTATTGTAGCACTGTTTACAATAGCAAAGACTTGGAACCAACACAAATGCCTATCAATGATAGACTGGATAAAGAAAATGTGGCACATATACATCATGGAATATTATGCAGCCATAAAAAAGGATGAGTCCATGTCCTTTGCAGGGACATGGATGAAGCTGGAAACCATCATTCTCAGCAAACTAACACAGGAACAGAAGACCAAACACCACATGTCCACTCATAAGTGGGAGTTGAACGATGAGAACACATGGACACAGGGAAGGGAACATCACACACGGGGGCCTATAGGGAGTGGGGGGCTAGGGGAGGGATAGCATTAGGAGAAATACCTAATGTAGGTGATGGGTTGATGGGTGCAGCAAACAACCATGGCAAATGTATACCTATGTAACAAACCTGCACGTTCTGCACATGTATCCAGAACTTAAAGTATAATAATATTAATAATAATAATAATAAAGAAATTTGGCCAACCCTGAGGTAAAAATATTTTCTCCTATTTTTAAAATTAAAAGTCCTGTAATTTTACTTTTTAAATTATTTTTCTCAGTAATGTTTCTTTTCTTGGCATCTTGGAGTATCATTTTATGTATAGGTAGCTTATTATTCAGCTGAAGATGCAAGAGGGCCACAGTGCAGATGTCTAGAGCCCTTTCTCTGTGTTACTCCATCTTCTCAGTAGGCTGCTCCACAATGTCCAGCCGTCACTGGCCCCTTGAACTTCAGTCTTTGTCTTTTCAACTTGGCTCTGCTTGAGTTGAGTTTGCCCTCCCTATACCATAGTCATTAAAGTTCCTAGGCAGAAGGCTCATATTCCGACCTTTGTAATCCTCTTCTCTTTGGGATCACATCTGAAAACTTTTCCTTTGTATGTTTTCCCAGTTTTTTACATGTTCACAGTGGGAAGTGAGGTCTGGTTTTATTAACTCCATCATAGCCACAAATAGAAATCCTGTTATGATTTTTCACCACTCAGGCAAGTGAGATCATAAACAAAATATATAAAATATATGCTAGGATAAGCAACAGATACTCAAAGTCACTTGATTTTCCCCAATTTTTACATTTCTAAGTGAAAATCAGCAGTTTTATCTGATACAAATTCTCTGGAGACTTCAGGATGTTTCCAGGTAAATTATTTAAAATATTAAAAGGTAAGACATTTATATTTTAAAATATCTTGAGCCATTATGTTAAAATAAATAAAGCTGTGTGAATTCTAGCATGTGCAATAGTACCAGAGAGCAATTTACTTATTCTTCAAATAGTATTAATATTCACATAAACTTTTCCATAATTAGTCAACTTTGTGATAAAAAATATATTAGCACTGGTGTTGGTTATTAGCGTTCCTTCACATGATGTAAGAAGGCATCTTGTGGTTAGCATAAGATTTGAGGCAAGATTGTTGCTTCTGGTTAAAAAAAATAAAATGGGAGACAATAGTTGCAAACTGTAAATCTGATAAGGAGTTAATATACAAATAAATAAGGTCTCAAACAACTCAATAGCAAGAAAACAAATAACTCAATTGAAAAATGGGCAAAGAACTTGAGCAGTCACTTTTTCAAAAGAAGACATGCAAATGGCCAGTAGGTACATGAAAAATGTTCAACATCTCCAATCATCAGGAAAAGGCAAATTAAAACTATAATGAGATATCACTTCACACCGGTTAGAATGGCTTTTATAAAAAAAAAAAAAAAGATGAACGATAACAGTTGGCAAAGATTTGGGGAAAAAGTAACTATTGTACATTGTGGTGGGAATATAAATTAGTACAACCATTATGTAAAATTGTACGGTTTCCTCAAGAAACTAAAAATAAAACTACTGTTTGATCCAGCAATCTCACTTCTACATGTATATTTAAAGGAATTGAAATCAGTATGTCAAAGAGATATCACATTCTCATGGTCATTGCAGTATTACTCACAATAGCCAAGATATGGAATTAAACTAAGTGTTCATCAGTGAATGAATGGATAAAGAAAAAAATGGTATATACATACACACACAGTGAAATACTATTAGCCTTTTAAAAGAAGAAAATTCTGTCATTTTCGACAACATGGGTGAGCCTGAAGGACCTTGTGCTAGGTGAAATAAGCAGACACAGAAAGACAAATGCCACATGATCTCACTTATCTTTATAATCTAAGAGTTGAAATAACAGAAGCAGAGAGCATAGAGTAGTGGTCACAGGGCTGGAGGGGAGAAGGGGAAGCAAGGGAAGAGAATGGGCAATTGCTGGGCAAAGGGTACAAAGATTCAGATAGACAGGAAGAATAAGTTTTGCCATATGTTGTACAGCCAGGTGACTATAATCAATAATAAGTGTTGTATATTTCAAAATAACTAAGATATTTTAGATAACTGATTTCAGATGTCTCACCATAAAAATGATAGGTAATAAGATGATGGATATGTTAATTAGCTTGATTTAATTATTTCCTATTGTATATATATAACAAAACATCTCAATATACTCCATAAATGCATACAATTACAATTTGTCAATAAAAATAAACCTAATACAGATAAATAAAAAAGTCTGACATGTAGAAAAGAATGGGTGTTAGGGGAGAAAAAAAGAGAATAGTGTAAGAAGATTTTCCACATATGTATTTATGACTGCCTGCTCACTCAAAGGATTCTGATGAATTAATCAATTTAAAAAATTAACCATCTTATTGTATCTCACTCCTGTTTTTACGACTTTTTCCCACTAAAATTTGACTGTAAGCATCTGAGAATAATTTTTAATATTATGCAGAAATGGTTGAATTTTTTAAGTATCTGTTTCTTTTACTCATTAGCCTTCTTCAGTCCACTCAGTTAATTTAGCCTCTTTGCAAGCATGTGAATTTATCAGGCCATAGTGGTAGCATAGATTATGTGAATGAAGAAGTATTTACCAATGTCTCTTCCAAACATCCATGGTTTCGTTCCGCCTAGATTTATGACACACAGAAAATAATACTTATTAAGTATGATGACTAGCATCAGCAAAGGACTTACACAGTGAGCTAGTAGTGATAAGCACTTTGTATTGAACATATGTGTATGGCAGGTGCTTTGCCTCCATTATCTGTTTGTGAAGTAAGCATTTTTATGTCACATTTGTAGGTGAGTACTTGGAGAGTGGCTGAAGCTAGGACTCAAACTCAGATTTATCTTACTCCAATACCCATGGTCTTTGATTGCACCACATTGCCACCTGCTTTACCTAAGTTCTGGTGGATGTACCTCAATCCTAGTGGATTATTTTAAAGGGCATAATAGGCTCACATGAAGAAAGCTATTAAACATTAATACATTTCCAAGAAATTTTTTTCAAGGCTTGAAGAGGGAAGTCTTGAGATACAGAGGGGCTTCTTCATCATATCCAATGCATGGAAGGAGAAAAAGTGGCACAATTCCACTTCAAGCAGTCCACTGTATCTGGGAATGTCCCCCTCATTCCTCTCACACCATTAGCTTCTGCCTTCCAGTTGCATTTATAGTCAGTATTATATGCTCCCAGATACGGATTGAAATTGCCAGGCAATGAATCGTGAATACATCGCTAGGAGCTTATACTGCTTCGGTAAAATATGCTTTGCTCTTTTCTGTTACTAGTACCTGAGATAAAGTTACTTTAATGCCATTTCACTATCTTAAAATAGAAGAAATATATTAGAACACTGACAAAAATATGTTTCATTTCCAGATGAGCTACTATGATTTTGGACTAGTCACTAAAAATTTTCCTTCAGTTTCTACATTTCAAATATGATAATCGTAATAATTCTCCTGCTCCAACTGAATGATGTGTCTAGGTAAATAGTGACCTGAAGAACTAGGAATGCCTTTGATATAATTTTAAAGAAACAAGTGAATATAGAGTATTCTGCCCCCATAAAGTGCAGGATCTGAGGTCTTACCTCTACAAACAGTTTGGATTTAAAAAAAAAAAGTATTACAAAACTACTGGACCCATGAGAGGTAATGGGAGGATAATAACAAGACAAGAGGAGAGACTGAGGTATTTTATTGTCCGAATAGGGCATGTGAAGATTCCTTGAGGTATCTGGGCCTCATTGCTCCATGTTCTCTACTGTTGTAAACACTATTCCTTGCTAATGTTATATTTCCCACTTGGAGACAAAGGCAAAAACGTCGTTGTTATTTAAAAATCACATTATTCAGAGCACGTTTTCATTGAATCTGTATAGACCTCCTTGCCTCTACAATTCCCTAATAACATATGTAATGATGCTTTGCTCCAATGGGGGCTTCCAATGACCCTCTCAAAAGTTGCTAGTACCCTGCCTTGACAATGACCACATGCAGAAAAACATGAATGGCAATTTGTTTTATGGTCAATTTAAATTTACCAATCAGAATTTTATCATAAAAAGTTAGAAAACTTCATCTTCCAACCATGCATTCCTTTGAACATTTTAGGCTGTAATTACCAAATTCTGAAATGAGATCTCTTTCAGTGTCCAGGAACCCTTTCTTACTTACCACCAGTGAAAAGACTAGACTTGATCACCTGCCTGTGGTCAAGCAAGAAGGGAGGTCTTTTCTTAAGGAATGTTCATTCCTGCCCAGTCAGAGGGAGAGCATAATGGCAACACATAAGTGGCCATGAGAGGATACCAACTGGGACTGCTTATTATGTGGTGCAGAGACTGTGGAGTTGTGGATATCTGGCCTGGGGGCCAGCAGCATGGGTATGGGGTAAGGCTCACCCCAGCAACTCTTGGACGCTGTGTCTAGGAGCCAGCATTTGACCACAACATGGGCATGTGAGAGACCCTGTATGAGCCACAGTAACTAAACTTTACTCAACTCGAATCCAAAGGTTGGCTGTGGACCTTCAGTAGGCTAGAGCCCTGAACTGGTCTGATCCATGTCCCATATGGGTATGAGTCACTCAATACCAGCGTGTCAGCACCAGTTTTGAGGGGTAAGTAAATCCCCAGGAAAATAATGCAAGACTTACAAAAAGATGATCCTACAGGCATGAGTCCAGGGGACCCTTGGGCCATCTGTGACCTTACATGCCAGGTAGAGGGGTCACAGCATGAAGGAAGAAATATGGCCATGCCCTAGGTGGGTCTTAGGCAGGGCATGGAGCACAACAGCAAAATTGGGCACCAGTAGCTCTACCGAGAACCATGAGGGGGACTTAGAAAATTTCAAGGTAGGAACTTACGGAGACAAGTATTCACACAAGACGAGGTCCAGGCTTCATCCACACAGTGCTGGCCAGGCTATCCTGGTCACTGGAGGAGGAGTTAGAAACTTGAGAGGAAAGCAAGTCTAAGTGAGGGGGCCCCCACTGCATAGGGCTAAGGTGGATACTGCAGACCAAGTCCAAAAGTCCTATAGAGCCAGAACCAAATTACATACACCAAATAGGCAGGCAAATCTCCTCTATGTCAGGCCACCAGGCAGCATTTTCTACAGTGACTGAGCATCACTGCTTTTTACTCTCTGTCCTCCCCTTCTAATCTTTCCACCACCTTGAGAGACAGAGCATGGGAAATTCATATAACAGTTCATATAAATAAGAGATATAGTTCTTATATGACAAGTTCTTTTATTGATCACCATGAGGGCCTCTAGGAGAAACTTAAAAATGCCAGTCACAACCACACTAATGGAATAGTTTTCAAGAATGAGAGGGTATTGGAAATGTTCATATATTTTATCTAGTTTCATCAATGCAGTTTGACCTGACCTTTAGTTTTTTCCTTTGTCTTATACCAAATTTAGTCTGAATCAGGCTTTGCAAATAATACTGGCAACATAACAAAGGGAGAAATGAGGTGAAATGGCACTGGCAAGCTGATCTGTAGGATTTCTTTTGTGTTCTTAGCATTATAACATAGGGCCCTATATAACGTCCTTAATGTAACTATACTAGAATGAGATTATTTCGTGGAAGGCACCCCAAATAGCTGCTTCAAAATCAAAGCTTTAAATGTACTAACACAGTTACCTTTAATCCTAGATTTGTAAAAATGAAATTAAAATTTTTATTACTTTGTGGAATATTAATTTTCTATGAGCTTATATAAACTATAAAGATGTGCTTCAGAAATAAATGATGAAGGTAGAACTTAAGGACTTTTCTCAACATTATTTCACTTTTATTGTCAAGACAGTATAAAATCAAGTTCTTCAACAGTTATATGTGTTGCAGTTTTCTCCCAGTTTGTGGCTTTTCCTTTCTCTCTCTTTATGTTGTCTTTGATGAACAAAAAATGTATACATTTTAATGTAATCAAAATATATCAATCTTTTCTTTTATATACTGCACTTCTGTATACTAAGAAATCATTCTTACCCAGAGACTATAAAGAAATTTTCCTACATCTCCTATATATATGTAAGTATATATCTCATATATATGCATAACATATACTTACATATATAGGGGATGTGCGATTATATATTATATATAATATATATTTTATGTAGTATATAATATCTAATATGTATTTTTATATAATATATATTTTATGTATACATATAAATAAATTGTCATAGATCCTCCCCTTCCCTCTCTCTCTTTCTATAGGACATAAAGAAATTAGAATATAAATAAATTAATATAATTATTATATTAATACTTATATGTAATATATAATAAGTATATATAATAATTATTAATATCCTCTCTATATAGAATATTTAAAAATTAATGTTATAAACATATATATGTTTAATTATAACATTAACATTATATTGTTACATTAGCATTATATATTTAAATAATTAAACATTTATATATTTAATTACATTACATGTTTATATAAACATATATGTCTGATTATAGCATTATATATAATATGTAACATTATATATGTGTTTAATTATAACATTATATATTTTATATGTAACATTATATATATGTGAGGAAATAAGACATAAATAAATTATCCTATCTCCTCCTATATATATGTGTTTCAAAGATTTGCCTTCTAAAGTGGAAGTCCTTATTCTTTCTGAAATTAAGTTTGTGACTGGTATGAAGGAGGAAATTATTTCAGTTTTTTAAAAAATATCATTTATGTAACCAATTTTCTAAATGTAATTTTGTTGACTTGTTCATTGTTTCCCCCATTGACTTAGGGCATAAACTTTCATGTTTAGTCTTTTATTTGATATACTGGTCCGTTTCTGGGTTCTCTTTTCTATCATGCTGATCTTTCGATCTATCCTGTACCAACATCACAATGTCGCAATTACCATAACTTTGTAACAAATCTCGATTCTGGCAGAGATGGTTCTCCTTATATTCTCTTATTCCAGAAGTGTGTTGTAGAGGTGTGCTCCAGTGCTGTATATTAGGGTTTCCCTCTGTCACAGTGTCTCTTCAGCAAGTTACCTAGCTTCTCTGGGCTCCAGTTCGGTATCTACAAGACAGAATGAGAAAATAATAGAACTTATTGTGTAGGTTTTCTCTGATTGAATAAATTAATAACTGCATAACACTTAGAATGGTTCCTGACAGTAAGTACCACATACTTATTTGTTACTATGTCATTACTCTTATTATTATTTACAAGTATCTTCACTGTTAATTTTCAGTTTGCTCACCCACATAAATTTTAGAATCAGCTTGACAAGTTCTGTGAAAATATCTCATTCTGATTCTTTGGCATTGTAGTGAGACTATAAAATAAATAGAACTGAAATCATTATGCTATTGATTCTCTCCCTATATGAACACTGTATGTTTCTCCAGTTATTTAGGTAATAGCTTCAAAAAATTATTTAATTTCCTAAATAAAGTGTTAACTTCTCTTATGAATTCTTTGATGTTTTCTATAGAGAATATTTTGCATATTAAACATTAAAGTTTTGTATCTTCCTGTACAAACCTTGAATCTTATATTCATTTGTATATGTGATTATTATGGTTATATTATTGTTATTAATGCTGAGAGCAATGTGGAATAATAATTCCACATTGGAATTATGTGGAGAGTGACATTATTGCCTTGTTTTCATTGCAACTAAAGCAATTGTTTCAGTGTTGAGTCTGTTGTTTCAGTCTATTGTTTCAGTGTTGAGTCTGATATATACTATTACTTTTCTGTTTTGTTTATTTTTTTATAGATACCTTTTTTTTACAATAAGGAACCTCCATTACATACATTTTTTATTATAAATTATGTAAAATTTATCAAATTTTTATACATAGTAGATTTTATATTGAGAAAATCATATGACTTTCCTTTTAAAATCTGTAATTCAATAAATTTTATTAGCAAATGAATGTTTAAAAGAGATTTTCTGATATTTGAATAATCTTGCATTCCTAGAATAAATATATCTTGGCCATAATGTGTCATGTCATTTATACATTATTAATTCTTTCATACATTGTTAATATTTCTAAGATTTTACATCATTGTTTACTAGTGAAATTGACTCATAAGACTCGTTTCTTATGTTTTGTTCTTCTTAGTAAGAACTCTATACTAGTCTTAATTACCAGTTGGGCAGTTTTATTTATTTGTCTTTGCACTTAAAAGATTTTATTGAGGCTTTTAATTGATTATTTATGTTCTTTAAATATATGGTAAAAGACACATGTAAACCCATCTGGAACTGATATTTTCTTTGTGGAAAGACTTCTAATTACTGATTCAATGTATCATTTGGATTTCAATTTCTTCCTGAGAAGGTTTAATTTATTTTTATCTTTCTAGGAAATTTCTCATTTTATCTCAATTTCTCAACCAATGGGCATATGTCATTTCAGATATCCTCTTATTCTTTTTAATCTCTTTTCAATCAGTTTCTATAGTCCCTTTTTATCCCTAACATTATTTGCTATTTATTGTTGCCTTTTGCATTTTTTCTTGATTAATTTTGTTTCAAACAACAAACTTTTAGTTTTATCCCCTTGATTATATCTTTCTTTTCCATTGTATTAACTTCTGCTATGATTTCATTAATGTTTCTTTCCTTCTAGTTTCCTTAGGCTTATTCTGTTCTCTCTCCATCTACTTCAGATAAATACTATTGTCATTTAATTTCAGTTGTTTTTCATTTCCAATATAAATATTCAAGTTTATAACTCTTTCTCTAAGTACTGTTTCAGCTATATCTCAAATTTTGATATGCAATAATTTATCATTTTATTTGTGTTTTAATGTTTTTATATTCACAGATTATGCAGAAGTGTGTATAGATATAATAATTAAGTGTGTCACTCAGACAGGACTACAAATGACCCACACTCTTCAGGATTGGGCTTTGCCATTGACCTTAATAACAGGGCATGGTAATACTAAGAGATACCCTAATGGATCTTCCATATTCCATGCATACCTTTTCTTACTTCCGTTGTGGAGTAGTAGATGGATTTCATCTTGATAGTCTGAGTCAGTCACCCCAGCCAACATTGTAAGTCCCTTCTCAGTCTATTGATTTAAAGGTAGAAGGAGCCCAAAGTGTCCAGATGGCAATCTTAACTTCCAGTTTAATGGAATTGTTGTTGTGTCTCCTGGTGGCAGTGTTCCTTCCTCTGCAACTAAGACCCCTAGGCCAGCAGAACGTAATGTCGCAGGAACAGGAAGCAAAATTTTTTCTAGTGGATCATCAGGGCTGATGGTGAGTGATGCCACTTCCACTTCCACCCCTTGATTCCTGGACCCATGAATCCTGGCTATGGGAGAAACAGTACCATATATTGGATGCTGATTCAGAGCATACATGGCCTTCTGCAGAACTTTGCCCCAGCCCTGCAGAGTATTGTCACCTCATTGGCATTGTAATTGTGATTTCAACTGCCTTTCCACAATTCTATCAATCCAGTTACTTCAGAATGATAGGGAACATGGTAAGACAAGTAAATTCCATGATCATGAGCCCACCGCCACACTTCTTTAGCGGTAAAGGGAGTGCCTTGGTCAGAGGCAATGTTGTGTGGAATATTGTGATGATGCATAAGGCATTCAGTGAGTCCACAGATGGTAGTCTTGGCAGAAGCATTGCATGCAGAATAGGTAAATCCATATCCAGGGTAAGTGCCTTTTGCAGTGAGGACAAACCTCTACCCTTTCCATTACAGAAGACATCCAATGTAATCAACTTGCCACCAGGGAGCTGGCTGATCACCCCAAGGAATGATGCCATATCGAGGGCTCAGTGTTGGTCTCTGCTGCTGGCAAATTGGGCACTCAGCAGTGGCCATACCCAGATCAGCCTTGGGGAGAGGAAGTGCATGTTGCTGAGACCATGTGTAACCCCCATCCCTGCCACCACGGCCACTTTGTTCATGGGTACATTGGGCGATGACAAGGGAGGCTGGGGAAAGAGGCTGAGTGGTGTCCACAGAACAGATCATTCTATCCACTTGATTATTAACATCCTCCTCTGCTGAGGTCACCCATTGGTGAGCACTCACATGGGATACAAGTACCTTCACAGTTTTTGACCACTTAGAGAGGTCCATTCACATACCTCTTGCCCAAATTTCTTTGTCACCAATTTTCCAATCATGCTTCTTCAAAGTCCCTGGCCATCCAGCCAAACTATTGACTACAGCCCATGAATCAGTATATAATTACAGATATCGTCATTTCTCCTTCCATGCAAGGTACACAACCAAGTGGACAGCTCAAAGTTTTGCCCACTAGGAAGATTTCTCTTCACCACTGTCCTTCAGGGATGTCCTAGAAAGGGGCTGTGGTGCTGCAGCTGTCCACTTTAAGGTTGTACCTGCATATCTTGCAGAACCATCTGTAAACCAGGCCAGAGTCTTCTCTTCCTTTGTCAACTGATCATAAGGAACTTTCCATGAGGCCGTTGGTGCAGGCTGGGGGAGAGAAGGCAGGGCAGCAGAAGTAGCAACCATGGGCATTTGAGCCACTTCCTCATGTAACTTGTGCCTTCAGGACCTGCTCAAGCCTGATCACAAATATACCACTTCCATGTGATGATGGAATGCTGCTATGCATGACCCACTTTATGGCTAGATGGGTCAGAAAGCACCCAGTTCATGATAGACAGTTCAGGTCACATGGTGACTTGATGACCCATAGTCAAAGGTTCAGTTTCCACCAAAGCCCAGTAACAGGCCAAGAGTTATCTCTCAAAAAGAGAGTAGTTATCTTCAGAAGATGGCATGGCCTTGCTCCAATATCC
This sequence comes from Theropithecus gelada, assembly GCF_003255815.1. Taxonomy (NCBI): domain Eukaryota; kingdom Metazoa; phylum Chordata; class Mammalia; order Primates; family Cercopithecidae; genus Theropithecus; species Theropithecus gelada. The sequence goes on along the minus strand of NC_037676.1, from coordinate 66,165,247 downwards.
TAGAGACCTCCACTGTGATTCACTTATGGGGGCCTGCCAGAGGCTCGAATCAGCATTCCTATCTGCCACTGACACCTCAAGTGCCATTGGATCTGCTGGTTCATGTGGCCCAAGTGGCAGACCAGCTTGCATGGCAGCCTGGACCTGTTGCAGAGCCTTCTCCTGTTCTGGACCCCACTCAAAACTGGTAGCCTTTTGGGTCACTTGATAAGCGGGCTGCAGTAACACACCCAAATGAGAAATGTGTTGCATCCAAAATCTAAATAGGCCCACTAGATGTCATGACTCTTTCTTGGTTGTAGGAGGGGCCAAATGCAGCAACTTATCCTTCAAGCCTCAACAGGCATCACACCACAGGATACCTAGAAATTTTACTGAGGTAGAAGGCCCCTGAATTTTAGTTGGAAGTATTTCCCATCCTCTGGCACTCAAATGTCTCACCAGTAAGTCCAGTGTGTTTGCTACTTCCTGCTTACTGGATCCAATCAGCATAATGTCATCAATGTAATGGACAAGTGTGATATCTTGCAAAAGTGAAAAGCCATCAAGGTCTCTCCAAATAAGATTATGACATAAAGCCAGAGACTTGATATATCCCTGAGGTAGGACAGTAAAGGTATATTGCTGACCTTGCCAGCTGAAGGCAAATTGCTTCTCATGGGCCTTATGGACAGGAATAGAGAAAAAGGCATTTGCCAAGTCCATGGCTACTTACCAGGTGCCAGGAGATGTGTTAATTTACTCAAGCAATGAAACCACATCTGGTACAGCAGCTGAATTGGAGTCACCACTTGGTTAAGCCTCCAATAATCCACTGTCATTCTCTATGATTGATCTGTCTTCTGCACAGGCCAAATGGGAGAGTTGAAAGGGGATGTGGTGGCAATCACCACTCCTGTATCTTTCAAGTCCTTGGTGGTATCACTAATCTCCACAGTCCTTCCATGGATGTGATATTGGTTTTGATTTACTATTTTCCTAGGTAGAGGCAGCTCTACTGGCTTCTGTTTGGCCTTTCCCACCATAATAGTCCTCAGCCTACTAGTCAGGGGGCCAGCATGGGGGCTCTGCAAGCTGCTAAGTATGTCTATGCCAATTATGCATTCTGGCACTGGGGAAATGACTACAGGATGAGTCTGGGGAGCCACTGGAATCACAGTATGTCGGATGTGAGCTAAAACTCCCTATAAGCCCCTATTTTAACAGGAGAACCACAATGACATTTTGGGTTCCCTGGAATTAACATCAACTCAGAGCCGGTGTCCAGTAGTCCCTGAAATGACTGATAATTTCCCTTTCCCTAATGCACAGTTACCCTGGTAAAAGGCTGGAGGTCTGCTTGGGGAAGGGTGAGAGAAAGATTAACCGCATAAATGGTTGGTAGTGTAATGGGGTCCTTCCTCAATGGGACTGGCCTTCCCTTCATTCAAGGGGTTCTGGGTCTGTAAAATGGCTCAACTCTGGAAATTAATTGAAGGGCTGTGATTCTCTGTTTTTATAATTTGAATTACTCTTTTGTCCATTCAACCTAGAAGTGTTCTGCTTATATAAATTAAGTAGGAATGCAGTAGTCTTCCTATCAATTTCACTTCTAGGAACACCATGATTAATTAGCCAATGCCAGATCTCTACACGAGTCAGACTATTCTGATTGCTGCTTTGTCTCTGGTGTCCATTAGAGTTGCTATGACCATCTTGCCTTTGACCACTGAGTGCCTCCACTTGGCCCTGCCACCTTGGGAGCTATTTATTCCCATTATATTTAAATTTTGTAGTTGAGTGATTGTAAGTCCCAATGTTAGATCTGACAAACAGAGAAGAGTAATTACAAGGCTCTTCAAAGATGCAGCTGCTGCCTTCACAAATCTGTTTCACAAGGCATTGGTTAAGGATCTATCTTTTGAACCCTTCCTGTGGGGATGAGTAAGTCTAAAGTGACTAATCCACTCCACCATCCCAGTCTCCCTAAGCCTTTGGATCCCTTCCTCTCCATTAAACTGAGAAAGACCAGGCATTTCTAGCTTGCTCAAAGTGGGCCATCTTTTAATCCATATTTGAGCCAATCAAGCAAAAAACTATTATAAACTTTTTTTTAACTCCCCAAGCTGCAACATTAAATGCAGAGGCCCTACTTAGTGTGCCCAAATCAATAAATTCAGCTTGACCCAACTCTATGTTCCTTCCACCATTATCCCATACCCTTAAAATCCATTCCCATGCCTGTTCTCCATACTTCTGTATATATACATTACAAAACTCAAGCAGTACTTTTCAAGTGTAGCACATCTCCTCATGTGTCACACTCAACCTCACCTCTAGGTTCCTGCTGGGACTTTAGTTATAGGTTTAGAAGCAAATAGGGGTGTTGGGGGTGGTTCCTGCAGAGAATCAACACTATCTTGCCTGGCAACTGCCTCAAGGGAGGCTGTCACTGTTGCTTCAGGTAGCACAGAGTTTGTCTCCTCACACAAAGGGGGAAATGCTGATGGCAGCATGTGTTGCAGAGGGGATGTTGTCATTGCTGGAGATGGGGCAGCTGTTTCTTCTGGCAAAAAAAGTTCTATCAGCGCTTATAAACTCAGTGTCCTCAGCCTCATCAGGGTCCTCCCATATGTCCCTATTCCAAAATCCAGGGTTTCACTCTTTTCCAATCAATTGCCTCATTTTAACAGTAGACACCTGGCAAGACTGTGCACGCACTTTGTGTTCCAGGTCAGCCACTCGCATAATAGGAGCTTGCGCCTGTTTTTCCACAATTTCAGCTCTTTCTCTACAGGAGATAGGACTCTCACTCAGGGCGGTCTTAGCAAATTTGAGGCTCAGTATTTGCTTCTGAAGCTGGAAGATAGAATCCCTGAGTTCATAATTTTCTTGCATCAATTTGTTTGCTGAACTTAGGAGCAATGAACCAGCTTCATTGTGTTTATTGTTTCCACACATATGGTCAAATATGTTATGTATAGAGTCACTAAACTTTTTGCCTATCACAAGTGACATATCAGGATGTCAAATGCATTTATTTTGCATAAATCTCTAAACAGTTCATGCCAAAGACTATCAATGTTCTCTATATTATTAGAAATAGTGTCCTTAGCATTTTGGGGTTTAATCATATTAAGCAGCCAACTCCAGAGATCCCCAAACCAATGAAAGAACTCCGTTTTTAATAGTCTGTTCCTCTACAGCCAGTCCTGGTACCAAAATCTGTATTGGTTAGGGTTCTCTAGAGGGAGAGAACTAATAGAATATATATATGAGTTTATTAAGTATTAACTTGCATAATTACAAGGTCCCAGAATAGGCCATCTGGAAACTGAGGAGAATGGAGAGGCAGTCCAAGTCCCCAGACTGAAGAACTTGGAGTCTGATATTAAGGGCAGGAAGCATCCAGCATGAGAGAGATGTAGGCTGGGAGGCTAGGCCAGTCTAGTCTTTTCACATTTTTCTGCCTGCTTTATATCTTTTTTTTTTTTTTTTTTGAGGTGGCGTCTCGCTCTGTCGCCCAGGCTGGAGTGCAGTGGCGCGATCTCGGCTCACTGCAAGCTCCGCCTCCCAGGTTCACACCATTCTCCTACCTTAACCTCCCGAGTAGCTGGGACTACAGGCACCCACTACCATGCCTGGCTATTTTTTTGTATTTTTAGTAGAGAGGGGGTTTCACCGCATTAGCCAGGATGGTCTCGATCTCCTTACCTCACGATCCGTCCACCTCAGCCTCCCAAAGTGCTAGGATTATAGGTGTGAGCCACCACGCCTAGCTGCCTGCTTTATATTCGATCCATGCTGGCAGCTGATTAGATGGTGCCCACCCAGATTAAGGGTGAGTCAGCCTTTCCCAGCCCACTGATTCAAATGTTAATCTCCTTTGGCAACACCCTTACAGACAAACCCAGGATCCACACTTCACATCTTGCAATCCAATCAATTTGACACTCAGTATTAACCACCACACATCATTATTGACACATTTGGACCCATTTCTTTTTCTTTTTCTTTTTTTTTTTGAGATAACTTTTCACTCCATCACCCAGGCTAGAGTGCAGTGGCATTATTATGGCTCACTGTAGCCTCAACCTTCTGGACTCAGGTGATCCTTTCACCTCAGCCTCCTGAGTAGCTGGGACCACAGGACAGACATGTCTTCTTGTTTTTTTCCTTTGTAGAATCAGGGTTTCACTATGTTGCCCAGGCTGGTCTTGACTCCCGGGCTCAAGAAATCCATCTGCCATGGGCCTCTCAAAGTACTGAGATTACAAGTGGGAGCCACTGTGCCTGTCCTGGACACATTTCTGTCTTCTAATTAGTGTTTCTTTTTAATTACTTTTTCTCATTTTCTTTATATTTATTCTCTTCTTTCTTCATTCTTTGGATTGAGTTTGTTGGTTTGTTCATTTATTTTTCTTCTAATGCTATTTCTTTCCTCTCTACTAAATTGGAAGCTACATATTCTGTTTGTATTTTTATATGGCCATCTTCAAAATTTCTACATGCACATTTACCTCAACAATATCTAATGTTATTAATACAGTGTCTCTTCTTTCAAATGATACTAGGATTTTCAATACTAGTACTTAAAATCTGATTATTTCTCTCCTGACTCATATGCCAGTGATGTCTATGATTTTGGTTATATATTGTTGTTGTTTTACTCAATGCTTCTTTCTTACTTATCCCTCAATTCTTCCTGCATCTTAGATATTCTATCCTTATTTTCTTACAACATTTAGAAGAAGTTTAGTAGTTGTTATGGTGGGAATTGTGTCTCTCAAAAAGATATGTGAAAGATTTAGCCAGTATGATCTCAGATGTAATTACTTAATATAAGGCCATGATGTAGTCAGATAAGTCCTTAATCCAATATAACTGGTTCCTCATAGGAAGAAGAGACACAAGACACACACACACACACACGCACACATACACACACACACACACACACACACACACAGAGGGAGATATCATGTGTTGATGGAGATAGAGATGTGCATTATGCAACTGCAGCTACAAGCCAAGAAATGGGAAGGACTGCTGGCAAACCATCAGGAGCAAGGAAGAGGCAAGGTTCTCCCTAGGTTCTCCCCTCCAGGTTTCAGATATAGCATAGCCCTGTGAACACTTTGAATTTTGGATACTATCCTCCAAAACTCTAAGACAAAGAGTTTTTGTTGTTTTAAGTCACCTGATCTGTGGTACTTCATTACGGCAGCCCCAGGAAAATAATACAGTAGTCAACCATCTCAATTATTACATGTCTGAAAGTTCCTTTATTATGCCCTTGTTCTCAAACGATAGTTTTACTGGGTATAGAATTCTATTCACTGCTATTTTATTCATATTAAAGATGTTATCTTCCTGTCTTCTGACTTCCACTATTGATTAGTCTCCTCTTAGTCTAGTTATCATTACATTTAAGCAAATCTACATTTTTCTTCTGTATCTATTTAAATTTTTTATTCTTGTCATTCTTAAGTGTCACTCTGATGTGGCTAGGTTTGAATCCCTTTTTATTTATTCAGCTTAGGATCCACTGAGCTTTCTGTATATTAGGGTTAATATCTACATCCATGTTGCAAAATTCTCATCAAGTATCTCTGCTCTCCTTCTTTATGCTGTATCTTCTTCTGGAATTTCCATGAGGCCTATCCCAGACCTGTTCCTCCAGCTTCTGCATCACCTGAGCCCTCTCACATAGTTCCTCCCTCCTTGTCACTTTTGATGCCACTTAAGTAATTTTCTCACCTCTGCTTCCTGCCCAATTTTCTCTTTTCATCTCTTTCTAAATTCTAGATTAGTACATCTAATGAGTTTGTATTACAATATTTGGGATTTTTTTGTGAGTGTCTCATAGGTTTCATTTTCAAACATCTTGTCAATTTTGTCAATTGAGTTTTTCTTTGTTGTATTTTAATGCCATCTTCTATTTCTTAAATATATTAAACTGATTATTTTCATATTCCATAACTGTATCCTTTTAATAATTTTCATTCAGTAAATTATTAAATAATAATTTAATAAATACAAGCACCTTCCTTGTACCAGGCTCTTGCCTAAGCATTTGGAAAATATTAGCAAAGAATAAAATATGAAAGTTCATGCCTTCATGGAGCTAACAAGTCAGTAAAGGGAGGAAAACAATATATTAGCAGACAGTAAGTTCTATAATGAAAGAAAACAGCAGAGAAAGCAGGATTGAGAGTGCTGGTAGGGTTTGAGCTGGGCTGCAATTTTAGATAAGGTTCTGAGAGAAGAAGTCTTACTGGAAGGACATTAGGGGATCTCACAATTAATATCTGGGAGAAGAGAGTTCAAGATGAAGGAATAACTAGTGAAAAGATCCTAAGCCATGTTTAAGGAACAGAACACCAGCATGACTAAATTATAGGAAGCAAGCAGGGAGAGTTGTATGAGATAAAGTCAGAAAAGGACTAGGATTCAGGTAAAATTTTGGTTTTCACTGTGAGTCAAATAGGAAGCCACTGGAAAGTTTTGAACATTGGAAGACATAATCTGATTCATGTTTTAAAAAGTCTTTATAGGTGATATTCAGATAGTCACCCAAAAAGGGGTAGTGATAGAACTAGATACTTTAGGAGCCTTATAATAATTCAAAGAAGGAATATTGATACCTTAGTGTTGGAAGTGGTAAGAAGTATTTGGATCCTCGTATTTTGGGCTAATAGAAGTGTTCTCTGACATACCAAGAGGCGTAAAAGATTATTCCAAGATTTTGGGTCTAAGTAACTGAAAGTATGGAGGTTCTGTAAATGAAGATGGAGAGAGTACTGTGGGTAAAGCATGTACAGTGCGTAGGGAGGCAGATTATTAAGAAATAATGCACAATGGACTTTGGGGATGCAGGGGGAAAGGATGAGAAAGGAATGAGAGATAAAAACCTAAAATTTGGTGCAGTGCATACTGCTTGGATGATGGGTGCACCAAAATCTCACAAATCAACACTAAAGAACTTACTGATGTACCCAAACACCACCTGTTCCTCAATAACCTATGGAAATTTTAAAAAGTTAAAAATAAAATTCCTGGAAGGAAAAAAAAGTCAATTTGGAGACTGTTATGATTGCAATTTCTGCTAGACATACAAGTGGAAATGTTGAGTAGCATTGGATATCTGGATCCAATTGGATGTTTCTGGAGTTCGGGAGAAAAACATAGGTTGTGGATGTAAACTTGGAACTCTTTGACATATAAAGGCATTAAAGTCATAAGCCTGTATGAGATTACCAAGGAAGTGGATTGGAATCAAAAAGAGAAGGTCAAGAAGTGCTCATTTGTGCAACATGAAGAAACTGAAGGGCAGAGAAAGAACCAACAGAGCAGCCTAGGAAGGAGAAGTCATTGAGGCAGGAAGCACTGTAGCAGAATGTATTGTCCTCAAGGGCAAGTGCAGAGAGCTTATCAAAAGAGAAGGAGTGACAAATTGTGTCAAATGTCATTGTTAAGAATGAAATTCATTCTTTATTGTATTTTACAATGCAGAAGCAGGGATAAAACAGAATTGGATGTGTGTGTGTGCTTCTCTCTGTCTCTGTGTGTATGTGTGTGTGCGTGTGTGTGTGTGATAGAGAAACAGAGATATTGTGAAAAAAGATGAGAATTGACAACTTGTTAGAGGAGTTTGGACTCTAAATGGACAAAGAAATAGGGCAGTATCCAGCAAAAAAAAAAAAAAAAAAAAAAGGAATAAAAAGAATTTATATTTTGTCATGTGTTTGAGATGAAATAAATGAGAGCATGTTTGTTTGGCTAAATAGAAAGAGAGAAAAAAGAAAGATGTAGGAGTAGGACAGAGAGGAGGAAGGTTGGTGGAGCACCCTGTAAAGGCAGTAAGGGAAGAGACTTAGTATTTTACTGCAACAGGAATGATCAGCTTTAGGTTGGAGGAGGATTAGTTGACTTAAAGCGAAAGATGGGCCTATAGGTGAAACTGTGATTGTGGGCATCTGGAGAAGTTCTCTTTTGGTGGTGACGTTAAAAATATATATATTTATAAAGTCTGATAACAGGAATTTTAGAGCTGAGAGGATTTCAAGAGGAAGGGAAACATGGTTTGGAAGCAGCAGTGAGGAACAAGGAGAATATCCTTACAATCTTAAGGTACAAAGGTTATCAAAGAAAACAATAGCAACAGCCACCTCAAGAGATGACAGTGGGGAAGGAGTATCCTCAAGGCTCCTGTTGGAGCAAAATTTTGAAGAGAAAGATCAAGGAAAGTTAATGATGGAGTAGATTTTGTTAAGGACAGATTATGCGTTCCAAAAAAGCAAAGCATTGAGGCAGAATGGGAGAGGGAGGCCTGGCAGGAGATGTACAGAGAATTATAGAGTTTACAGTGGAGACAAGGAACTTGAGAGTCTAGGGATCCTTGAGATGAATGACAATGGAAGGCTAATGGAAGAATAATATTAGTTCTGACGCCATCAAGTAATGCTGTGGTGGTATGCCTCTGATTACCGCAGGGATGACTGGCGCGTTTGGGAGCCTCCCTCTTGTCACTTGTTAATGTGGTCTGGGAAAGCCAGGTATTTGTTATTTCAGAGTGTGGCTGCTGGAGGCGCAGTTTACCTCCACTGAATAGAAGCTGGGGACCCCAGGAACCCTTACTTGACCCTTGACTAAGGGCAGAATAACATTGTTCATGGTGTTTTTATTTCTACATCTGTCTTAGTGATTTTTTAAAATGAACTCATCATACTTGGAGTTTTCTTTGTAGGAATTTGAGGTCTTAAAATGCTTTTCTCTAGAGAGGACTTTCTTTTTTTTTAATTTATCTTTTATTATTATACTTTAAGTTCTAGGGTACATGTGCATAACGTGCAGGTTTGTTACATATGTACACTTGTGCCATCTTTTACTTCTACCTGTTACCTGGTTGCACTAACAATCTTAAAGCAGCATTATTAAAAATTGTATTATGGTAACTGGAATACACAGTTAGTTATATTTCCAACCATAAACCTTTATGAGTACAGATTTGTGGTTAGAAAACCTCAGAGAATGTTTTGCTTTTCTTCTGCTCTACTTGGCCAAGCCTGGGAGAGGCAGTGATGCACACTTCCACTCTTTTTAGGTTAGTTTTCTCTAGATTATCCCTTGAGTCTAGCCCTTCAGGAGTTTTCATTTTATGCAGTGATGGATAATTCAGCCTCTCATCCTGCTCAGGCCGTAGGCAATGTCTCCTGCCTCTGTCGGAGGCTTTCTAAATGCAGGGATGTGCAGGCACCACCTGGACAAACACTGGCTCCAGTGATCCCTTACCCTTCTGGGTTCTCATGTTCTGAGTTTCTGACCTCCAGGAAATGTCTTTCTTCTATACCAGCTCAGCTATAAACTTAATATTTAATGCACAATCTTATTTCTTCATTGATTTTACATGTGCTACACCTAAAGACATTGCTCTGAACATCTAGTTTGGCCTGTTGCCAGAAATTAAAATCCCATCTTCTTAGTTACAATAAATATTCTAGACATTAAAAAATGGTATACTCAAACAGCAAACACTCATGGACTGACCACACACCTTAAGATATTGCAAATATAGATATTCTCTAATTTCATCTTTCTCCATTTCTTTTTCAGAGTTCACTTCTATCCTGAATGCTGTGTGCTTAAGTTCTGTGTGTTTGTCTTCTTTTACACTATATGTATTTGACCATAAGCAATATATTACCATAATTAATTCTTCTAAAAGTTTATACAAAATTTATATACATGCTGTAGTAGGATGCCTTCGACAACCTTGTTTCACTGTTATAATTTTACAATTTAGTGGTTTCATTTCAGAGGTGTAAACTATTTCATTGTAGGTTTCTTCTACAATTTATTTATGTACTCTCCTGTTAATATGTATTTAGGCTGCTTTCAGTTTTTTTGCTATTACAAACAGTATTACTACAAAGTTTCTTGTATTCACCCTGCATTGAATTTGTTCATTTTTCTAGTGTATACATAAAGATAGAATTGCATGTGCATACTCTATGTCACTAGATAACTTTGAATTACTCTCTAAACTGATTTTCACAATTTATACTCCCAGTACTTTTTCACAAGTTTTTAACTATTCAGGTTTCCTCTGTTGTGAAGTATTGTTTAATTTTTTTTTAAATTTTCTATTTGGTTGGATTTGTGATTTTAGATTTTAATGTGTATTGTCTAAATTCTTGGGAAAGGTGTAGCAATTTACATTTTCATCATCAGTGCATGATGAGATTGCTTCTATGCATCCACATGAGTGATTGATATTATTTTGCTTTTTAATTTTTCCTAACCTAATGAGCAAAAAGTGGTTTCTCATTGTTGCATTATTTTTGTGTTTTTATTACTAGAGAGAGTTATCTTTCTCTAATTCTTTTCTTTTGTGAATAACCTGTTTATATATAACAAACATTTATCTAATTTGTCTAAACACTCATACTCAAATAACACATATCATGTTGTTAGAAAGAGACAGAAAACACTGTAGGAAAATACACTGCAGATAAAATAGGCTAAATCCAAAAATATAATGAACCATACTTAAACTTCCATTTGATCATGATACATTAATTTTTTGATGCATCATTGGATTTGTTGTTTGGAAGGAATATATATATTTATATTTATTTATTTTTTATTTTTTTTTTTTTTTTGAGACGGAGTCTCGCTCTGCCGCCCAGGCTGGAGTGCAGTGGCCGGATCTCAGCTCACTGCAAGCTCCGCCTCCCGGGTTCACGCCATTCTCCTGCCTCAGCCTCCCGAGTAGCTGGGACTACAGGCGCCCGCCACTGCGCCCGGCTAGTTTTTTGTATTTTTTAGTAGAGACGGGGTTTCACCGTGTTAGCCAGGATGGTCTCGATCTCCTGACCTCGTGATCATGTGCTACACCTAAAGACATTGCTCTGAACATCTAGTTTGGCCTGTTGTATCTATATATATACATAGAGTATATATGTGTGTGTGTGTGTGTGTGTGTGTGTGTGTGTATATATTCTACATTCAAACATATATATGGCTTCACTTTTTGGATTTCCATCTGAAATCCATTGAGCCTGGTAGTTCAGTATTGGCTATATTATAGGAAGATTTTTATCAAACATGGAACTCTATATTTATTCGAATTTTTTAGTGCAGATAAGAATCACAAATATCAATTTGAACTGAAATAAATATTATCTGAATGAACATAATTTTTCCATGCTATTTGGAATCTCTGGTTCATTTATGATTTCTTGTTCTCAATTTTGTAACTTCCAAATGCATTTTTGAAGAATTGTGCAAAGGGATTTTTTTTTAATGCCTAAATGGGTGAAGAGAATTGATTTGCAGATTTAAGCTAAAAGTGAAAACTATTTTCTGTCATTATTGACTCTTACACATTTGCAGCCCCAAGTAATTAGCCCTTGCATATTGCTTAAATCCCTCTTGATTTAAATATCAAATTAAAAAGAATAAATGTGTTGGTATATAAAGCTATGCCATAGTCAATATTACAGAGTGTATTTCACTATCACTGATCAGAGATTAAAGCTTATTTCTAGAGGTTAATTATACATTTTACACCTACAGTTAAAGTGTCAAAATTTGCCTTTTTCAGTCTTGAAGAAAACGAGTCTTTTCCCCACAGGTACACTGGTCAGCTTTGTCACTACAAAGACTGCTTTTCTTCCCACATCCTGTAAGAGTGGAAGAAAAAAACAAAAATAAAAGATTAAAAATGAACTTGAAGTGTCTGAATTTCTGTGTCTCTTATTATTTTAAGACTGCTTTGTTATGATACAGAAAATGTCATAACCTCTATTGAAGAATGTGTGGGTTCATAGAGAAAATATGTAAGAAACAAAAGTCGATAAAGGTATCTAAATCTCTTATTTCCAATTTTTGCAGTTCTGCCACTTATAGTAAACTGATAGGCAACAATGAAAACAATAAGCATGCTTAATTTCCTGATGTAACATAAAAGCTGTAGAGAAAGACAATTCTTGAACAAAGAATGAAACACATTCAAGAAAACAAAAAGTTTAAATGGTAATACTAGACATAGAAGGACAAATATTGCATGATCTCAATTATATATAGAATCTAACTAAGTCGAACTCATAGAAGTAGAGATTAGAACAGTGGTTACCAAGGGCTGGAGTTGGGGTGGGTGGGCAGACGGGAGATGGTTACAAAATTTCAATTAAATCATGTTATGCATTTTATATATATATATATACACACACACACACACTTTTTATTTATCAGTTTTTAAAAATAAATAATTTTAAAAGGTAATACCAACAAAGGAGGAGATTTTAAATGTCAGTAAAGTGAAATTGCATTGGTTGACAATGGGGATACATTCTGAGAAATGTGTCATGATACAATTGCATAATTAGGCAAACATCATAGAGTGTCCTTACACAAAACTAGATGATACCTAGTCTATATGGTATATCCTATATCTCCTAGGTTAGAAACCTGTACAGCATGTCACTGTATAGAATACTGTAGGCAATTCTGCCAAAATAGTAAGTATTAGTACATCTAAATATGGAAAAGATATGGTAAAAAATATAGTATTATAATCTTATGGGACCACCATTGTATATGCAGTCCATCATTGAATCATCATTATGGAGTACATGACTATATTAATTTATATAATTTTTATTAAGAACTTTGCAAATATTTGTTTTTATATTTTTTAAAAAGTTACTAAATTACATGTGTGTAAGTGACATTGCTGAATATTGGATTCTATAATATTTCAGTTAGAATTTTAATTAACTGAATGCATTTTTAATATAAATAAACAGCTGAATATGTATATGAAAAAATGTGAAAATATTTAAAGTAAAAATATAATGTTATAAAAGCATCAATTATTAACTTTTGGTGTTTATTAAAATAATTATATACAGTGTTTATTAAACAACCTGAATCATATTTCATACCTTTTTTGAAAAGTGTTGTTTTAATGTGATTAAGAACTTTAAAAATTTTCTCGTTGAGAGTATTTAAAAAGTAAAACAACTTACCAGCTATAATTGTTAACATTTTATGAGTTGAAAATATTTCAATTAATATCTGCCCCCCCCCCAAAAAGGAAAGACTATCTCAATGTCAAACTAAAAATATCTTGAAATGTATAGACTTTGCTTTATGAAAAACTTGCTCTCTTGGTATTTTTCACATTTTCAGGAGGCAAGTAAAAACTTTATAAAGAACTAATTCCTGGCCCTGGTGTGACATTTTGGTTTAAATTTTAGGCAACATCTGTGGTTTCCATTGTCTTCTTACCCAGCTCTCCACTAATGGACCCTATTGAGCAATATGTGCTTGAGAAGCTCTGGGAAATCTCTCTACCACTGCCTTTACTACTAGTGTTTTCCATCAAGAGCTTGCTCTCCAGCTGTGTGAAAACTATGAGAACTGTTTTCTATAGCAGAGAATACCCTGGGAAACTACTAACGGCACAGAGCTATTAAGCTTCCGGAGTGTACAGAGTGGGTAGCTGCAAGTGTCCATGAAGCTTGGATGTCACTGTGGAGAGCCCTGAAGTTCAGCCATATGGCAGGCTCTGGAGAAGTCAATGTTCTGTGCCTTACTCTTCTCTTTCAGAGAGTAGAGGATCTCCTCCCCTAGCCTTGGACTGTAACCCAGGACATTGGTCCCAAAATAGTTCTCTGAATACTAAGGCTTAATGTGTGTGTGTGTGTGTGTGTGTGTGTGTGTGTGTGTGTGTGTGTGAGATATGGTCTGGCTGTGTCCTCATCCAAATCTCATCTTGAATTCCTGCATGATGTGGGAGGGACCCGGTGGGAGGTAATTGAATTACGGGGGCAGGTTTTTCCCGTGTTGTTCTCATGATTGTTAATCAGTCTCATGAGATTTGATGGTTTTAAAAATGGGAGTTTCCCTGCACAATCTCTCTTCTCTTATCTGCTGCCATGTAAGATGTGCCTTTCAACTTCTGCCATGATTGTGAGACCTCCCCAGCCATGTGGAACTGTAAGTCCAATAAACTTCTTTCTTTTGTACATTGCCCAGTCTGGAGAATGTCTTTATCAGTAGCATGCAAATGGATTAATACGGTAAATTGGTACCAGTAGAAGGGGGTGCTGCTGAAAAGATACCTGAGAATCTTTTCTGAAAAGATTTTCTGAAAATCTGAAAATATACCTGGAAGCAACTGTGCAACTGGGTAACAGGCAAAGGTTGGAACAGTCTGGAGGGCTCAGAAGAAGACAGGATAACGTGGGAACGTTTGAAACTCCCTAGAGACTTGAATGACTTTGACCAAAATGCTGATAATGATATGGACAATGAAATCCAGGCTGAGGTCTTCTCAGATGGAAATGAGGAACTCAATGGGAGCTGGAGCAAAGGTGACTTTTTGTATGTTTTAACAAAGAGACTGGCAGCATTTTGCCCCTGCCCTAGAGATCTGTGGAACTTTGAACTTGACAGAGCTTATTTAGGGTATCTGGCAGAAGAAGTTTCTAAGCAGCAAGGCATTCAAGAAGTAATTTGGGTGCTGTTAAAAGCATTCAGTTTTATAAGGGAAGTAGAGCATAAAAGTTTGGAAAATGTGCAGCCTAACAATGCAATAGAAAAGAAATTCCCATTTTCTGAGGAAAAATTCAAGCCTGCTGCAGAAATTTGCATAAGTAACGAGGAGCTAAATGTTAATCACCAGAACAATGGGAAAAATGTCTCCAGGGCATGTCAGAGAACTTTGCAGCAACCCCTTCCATCACAGGCCTGGAGGTTTAGAAAAAAAAAAATAATAATGGTTTTGTGGGTCTGGCCCAGGTTCCCCGTGTTGTGTGCAGCCCAGGGACTTGCCCTGCATCCCAGCCATTCTAGCTGTGGCTGAAAGGGGCCAACATAGAGCTTGGGCCATGACTTCAGATGGTGCAAGCCCCAAGCCTTGGCAGCTTCCATGTGGTATTGAGCCTACGAGTGCACAGAAGTCCAGAACTGGGGTTTGGGCACCTCCAGCTACATGTCAGAAGATATACGGAAATGCCTGGATGCCCTGGCAGAAGTTTGCTGCAGGAGTTGGGCCCTCATGGAGAACCTCTGCAGTGCAAAAGGGAAATTTTGGGTCAGAGCCCCCATACAGAGTCCCTACTGAGGCACTGCCTAGTGGAGCTGTGAGAAGAGGACCACCGTCCTTCAGATCGCAGAATGGTAGATCCACTGACAGCTTAAATTGTGTGCCTGGAAAAGCCACAGACACTCATGCCCACCTGTGAAAGCAGCTGGGAGGGGGGCTGTACCTGGCAAAGTCACAGGGGTGGAGCTACCCGAGGCCATGGGAGCTCACTTCCTGCATCAGCATGACCTGGATATGAGACACAGAGTCAAGGGAGATTGTTTTGGAGCTTTATGATTTGACTGCCCCACTGGATTTTGGGCTTACACAGGGCCTGTAGCCCCTTTGTTTTGGCCAATTTCTCCCATTTGGAATGGGTGTATTTACCCAATGCCTGTACCCCCACTGTATTTAGGAAGTAGCTAACTTGGTTTTGATTTTACAGGCTTATAGGTGGAAGGGACTTGTCTTGCCTTGGATGAGACTTTGGACTTTGAAGTTTTGGGTTAATGCCAAAATGAGTTAAGACTTCGGGGGATTGTTGGGAAGGCATGATTGGTTTTGAAACATGAGGATATGGGATTTGGGAGGAGCCAGGGGCAGAATAATACGGTTTGGTTGTGCCCCCACCCAAATATCATCTTGAATTCCCACGTGTTGTGTGAGGGACCTGGTGGGAGATAACTGAATCATGGGATATGTCTTTCCCATGCTCTTCTCATGATTGTGAATAAGTCTCACGAGATCTGACGGTTTTAAGAAAGTGTGTTTCCCTGTGTGAACTCTCTTCTCTTGTCTGCCACAATGTGAGACATGCTTTTCACCTTCCACCATGATTGTGAAGCCTCCTCAGCCATGTGGAATTGTAAGTCTGATAAACATCTTTCTTTTGTAAATTGCCCAGTCTTGAGTATGTCTTTATCAGCAGCATGAAAAGGGACTAATACAGTGTGTGATTCCTTTTAGTATTTTCATTTGCAGAATTTCGTTCTCTAGGACTTGGATACAAATTCTTAAACTCCAGTCCAGAAGACAAATCTTAATAGCAAAAACAATGTCCATTCTGACAACTGGAGCATTGTAATTATATTGAGCAATGGTTGTGTGCTCTCCATTATCTGTCCTATTAAAACAAGTTTTTTATCCAAGTTTCCCTGCAATTAATTCATTGGCACAATCACTTCATCATTTCTCGAGACATGCATATATGTGTTGATGAATGCTAAAAGCTCTGATTCATTATGTATTTTGAGATAGTTCTAATGAAGGACAGTTTGTGAATCTTCTCTATATATCATTGCCAATCAATCACAAAACTGTTTCACAGCAGAAATGTATTATTGTGAACCTTATGATTTTCCATTGAAAACACTGTGTGTGTGGATAATTCTCAACACTAATACAACATCAAAGATTACTGTGTAGATCATAAATTAGCCAAGGTGTAATGAGGTGCTTATGGGAGATAAGTTATCATGAGTCCTCTTTATAACAAACATCAAAATCTTAAAGTGTTTTGTTTAAGCAGGGGGCTATTGGGAGAATAAGATGGTTTATCTATCTGAAAGAAACATTTTATATACTGATTTAAGAGGAGAGATTCTATTGTCAGACAACCTAGGGCAGGATTGAAATCCCAGCTCTATCATTTGCTGAGTTGAAATTCCAGCTCTATCATTTACCTGTTCTGTAAACCTTTAGCAAGTTATGTAGCCTTTCATTTCTTACCTGTAAAATGGGGATGGTGTTACTTCCTCCTCTATACATCTGTTATGAGACTTAAATGCCTTAGTTTGGAGAAGATGCCAGAGCAAAAGTAAAAAAATGGAAAAGAAAAAGAAAACAACAACAAAGACAAACCAAAAAAACAAAAAAAACAAAAACACACAGCACCTGCTTGGTATGGGACACAGACATTTTGATGCCAAGTTTTTTTCTGGAAGTATCCAGCAGAGTTGTTGTTGAAATTAGAGATGGGGATCTACTACTGTCATATTTATATTCCTCCCTGGGGGAAGAAATAAACAGTATGCCGGTTTCAACAAATAAATGCCCTCTGGAGTTTGGTTCTCTTTTTATAAATATCCCTAATAATTTCTGACTCCCTTTTCTTTCAAACTTTTGTCTTTGTCAAGTAAACACTTCTTTTACATATAGATAGCGAAATGTTTTAAGATGTTACAGGATATGAAAACAAACCAATATTAATCAGATATTTTTATATTTATAAAATAAATTGAGCAAATAAAAATACAAATTAATTTTTGGCAATAAGTAGGATAATTTCAGCTTTCACTGAGCACTGAGATTTTTAATAGAAAACTAAGGTTGAACAAAATGTAGGCAATAGTTAAATCTTTGCAAAGGTGTCTATTTGTTTCTGAATCAAGTGTACTCTATAGAGCTGTAAGGTTTGTTGGTTACAGTAGCATCCCTGTTTCCATCCATTTGATACTTTCTAAATAACATAATATACTATAATCAGCATTACCTTCTTGAAGGCTGTTAGGAACTGCTAAGAGAGAAACTGCCATGTTTCTTTAGGATACTCACATACATTAGAATTCCACTCCTTCAGTCCATCAGTGTATCCGCAGCCAAGGCCACAGTGTGGCAATTTCCTATTAATATGTCCTCCCACACAGACCTCACACATTCAATTTTATGACCTGATGCATTTGGACTCTGTGTCTTTTCTGACTCCACCAGGTCAAACCACAAGCCACCAGAAATCATAGGTCTACTAAGACCTGAGGTACTCTGAAAACTCAGCCTGAGTTCTTATAAACACTTATCTATCCTTTTATCTGCTCTTACATTTATATTTTAAAAGATAGAATTAATTCAGAATGTTAACAGTTTGAATCTTAAAATATGTTGTCTACATGTCAAAACTACTGCATTTTTGTTAGCCTATTATCTGTAAAGATAATCTTCCTTAAAAATATTCTATTTCTCTTATGCAATGGCTCTCCCATAAATTGAGAAAGTTAACTACACTTTTGAGTTGCCTAAAAATCTTTATTCTAACATTTTGATGAGTTGCATCCTAGGGGATAAAGGAAGAAATATTTTGACTAAAAGCCAAACTCGAAATTTTATACTCTGAGTTGCAAACCTCATGGGAAAATACTTGATTACATTTCTCACATTAAAGCTACAACTTTCTTATGCATAAAATATCATGATATTGTATCAATTCAAGCCTTACATTTCAGATAATTGGGAATTGATAGTAACAGGGAATTGAAAATTTCCTGTTAGATTCTTTGTTTCTCCTACTAAAGAATGGACAAACTAAAATTTTAAAAAGTTTGATCCTTTCTACTTTAACAATTTTACTGCTCATAGTGGTCTGTGGGAGAAGATACAGGAAGACTATTTTGAAACACAAAGTGATGACTACCACAGAGCAATGATTTTCATTTCACATTGTCAGCCCTGGCCACCCTCCCATTGACATAGAGTAATGTCGACATTTTAACTGACAACATTTTACAATGGAAGGACCAGTGAATTTGTTCTTTCCTTCCACTGATTCTACAGATGACCTTCAGGAGAACCTTTCTACCTATTGAGTCTTTTTTCAAAATAAGGAAAGTAGAACTTCCTTAGAAGCCAAGTGGGAATTACTGAGACCTCACTAGTAAAGCACCTCAAGCCTAAAGATGAAAGACCTCCTATGAGGGTAAACAATTATCTTTTCCAAACTAAACCACCCATGAGAGTAAACAATTATCTTTTCCAAACTAAACCACCCATCCTATGAAAGCCTCCACATATCAACTGATTCTGATGTATCTAATTTGACGGGGCCATCTGAGGATGAAGGTTTTTCATTTTTTACTTCCTTGATGCTAAGGAAAGAAACAAAAAGTTTCAGTCCTTTAAATACATAGCCATTTATCTCAATATAATTTAAACGGTTCCCATAGGAAATAAATGAAAGAGTAAGATTTTAAAAATCACAACTGTTTTAAAACAACATGATATTTTTGTCAGGAAAAGTAGCAAAGAAATCTTAAATCCCTAGCCTTTGTGAAGAAATGTAAAGTTGCTTTTATTTCTATTGGCATTTTAGTGAGCAAGCTCTCTCTTCACTTTAAACTGGAGATCACGATTTGTTTTGAATTTGAGCTGGAAATGAGATAACTAATATTGCCTAAGGCTTTATGGGATCTCTTTTATATCTGAATTAGATTAGACAGTCAGAAACTATTGCAAATTCTTTATTATTTTGTTTTTAAGCCCTAAAAATCAAAAGCAATGCATAGAGGCAAAGTACATTTAAAAGACTAGCATTGTACCACAAGCGTTTAATCTATATCTTTTTCTATATTTCTAAATTTATGTAGGAAATAAACAAGAATCTCCCTTGTCTATTAAACCCTTATTTAAAAAAAAAAATCATAGGTTTGTGCTATCATAGATTGGCATTTTTAGGGCAGGTTGGATTGTGGATATAAACCTTAGTGTTATTAGAGAAAAAAGTTTTTTTTTCCTTTTCATAGGAAAAATGCATGTTAATTATTCCTCTGCACCTGCCTAATGGGGCTGAAGTAATTCGATTGTCATATTGTTTTAGATTGTTGCTTTGTGTAATATATCACCCCTGCTGTTCTATTAAAAAAATTCTATACTCTTCCATTATCCAGCAAGGCCTAATGATTATTCCAGCATTTGTACATGCTGCACTGTTATTTTGATTTTAATTGACTTCACTTTTTTAATTAAGCACATTGGTTTTAACACTGTTGTTGACAAGCTTGGTTTTGTCATTATCAGTATTTGCTTCCATGAACATTCCATACCTGTTGACATTTTATTTAGATTCATTATAAATGATAACAGAAATGTACACTGAAGATTATCACCAACTCTAACATAAATTCATGTCACATATTATTTGTATATAATGGTCTGCAGAATATTTTAAAGGCCAGTTATTCTACTTAAAATATCTTTTAGTGTTCAATTATTAAATTTGTACTTTGAAAATTAAAAATAGAAGCTTGACTTCTTTTCAATGTGTAAGAATGTTTTAATGGGAAGGACACATGTTTTATACCATCAGCAAATATAGCCACATGTAACAAATTCACATGGTGATGTAATGTTGTCTGTGATTAGTGAGACATATATAATTATGGTTTGTCTACATTTTAAAATGGATCATTTATGGTAAACTTTTATTTTGTAGGATAATTGTTTGTTTCCTTTTAAAAATATATTTTAAAATATGTAAATAATTTATAAAAAATCATTTTAAAATATTGATTTATTATAGACATTATGTGCCTTTAAGAATAGCACAGCACTCTGAAAGAAAGTAACAATATCCTTGTAAAATCCATTGAAATGTCTCTTTTTGAAGGATATCTTGGTCATTTATCACAAGACAAGATAATGAAGAATGGGGTATAGAAAGAATAATTTGAGCTTTATTTAACTGAGATGCTAGACATTGCTGAACTGAAAAGAAGAACTGGAGCGGTAACAAAATAATGGTAAATTTTAAGATGAGTAAATATCTTTTTAAAAACTATATGAAAATGTTTTATGCTTTTCACAATCCTCTGAACATAAAATCTGGTCCAAATACGGTTTGTAAAACTCCATAGATGGTACAGGCATATCTTATTATGGAGAAGGTTGACATGAGAACTTTTATTTCCCCTTTGCCATTTGTGTTTTGTTAATGGACATGAATGAATGAATGAATGAATGGGAGGGTGAATGAATAGGTCCCATGGGATTCGACTGCCATTTGGTCATCTGAGGGACAGAGGACAAAGATTTAGAAGTGGGCCCTTCTGCCCTTGTTTGGTACAGCCTCATTGCCACTGTGGTGATTGTTGATGAGCCTGCTCCCTGGGATTTATGTTTAACCTCTCCTTATGCCTTGGTGTGCCTGACCCAGCCCTATTAGCATAACTTCCATTCCCAGTGACAGCATGAATAAAAGATGCCTGGTGTGACCTCAGAAAGTGCCAAGATAGTATTGATGTAATGAGCCCAATATCCACTGTTTTATGCATTGCCATACAATAGCAATCTTAATAAAAGGTTAAACAGCATTATAATGTGTGTTTCTCTGATGTCTCTCTGACTCCCTGACTTCACTTTTTATTCACTGTTGCTCCTTTGAAAATCACCAATAATCAAAGTTTTTATTTGTTTTGTTTCTGCCATATTGTCAGTCCTTTATTTTGATGAGCTTAAAACAAAATAAGACAAGACAATGAAAAAGGTTTTGCTTTCAGGGTTTTCTCAATTTCAGTAAATGATTTTTTCTTTTACTTGATATTGGTTTATCTTTGACAGCAACCAACATTGCTTATAAACAGTAGAAATTACTGCATATCCTGTTTTGAACACCCCATTTTAATATTTAGAACTCTCCAACTACCAACTCATCTCCTTGGCTTGCCACATTTTTCTGATTGTGAAAATCTAAAATACAATCTTACTACTGAAAGCCCCTCAATACTAACCTTGTATTACATTTTCCCTTTTTAACTTTATGTATTTTAAAGACCTATTATACATGAAATTCTTAGATGCGATACCTTGATTATCTTGCTCCAAAAAGCCCAGTGAAAAGAACTACAAGTGCAAATAGAGAAAGATCAAGGAATCCTCTTTTTCTGAAAGTTTTTGATGAGAAAAAGCATCAGTCGGTAAAGTTTTCATCACCCTTCTGTGTAAATAGGCTGTGTAATAGGCAAGAAGAAAAAGGCAGATGAGAACATAGCAAGCACATGTCTTAAGTAATATCACACCTTGCCAACAGCATCATTTATATTTTTCTTTAAAAGCAAAAGCACAACTAAACGAATATTCACCCTTTTAACAACAAAAAGAAAATGGTGTGCATTTTATACTTCTTTTAGATAGCAAATCACAGGGGCTTTTGTAATATTATTCTTTGCTTTCTTGAAAGGCCTGTTACTTAGATGATCTGCAAATATGACAATATGTTAAAAACTAACATTTTATGTATCTTTGGACTTTATAGGTAGATTAAAAAATCGTTTAAACACAAGCAATTGCTAAAGCATCCCACTACTTCAAACCTCAGATTTACTGCTTGACACATTGGTTGTGTCATTCTGCATTGTGAAAGGCTGATGGTGAAGCAGCAAACAAGATACAAATTTTTCAAATATCTACCACATTGCCTTGATAATATCATGTCTTGTTGGGGCATTGCATATCTAACATAACAAAGTGATCTGATATGAATTGGCATGACGTTTTGCTGGTAGACACTACTGTCAAAGATGTGAAATGATAGTTTGGATAATATATCAAGATGCAAAGTTAATTAGGCCACATTCAGTGGGGCTTTGCCTTGGAAGAAAACAATCTATCCCTTATACCTACAGCCTCTCTAATAGGATACTTGAAGAATGGTAAAAGTGCAATACTTATACCTACTGAAGACTCATGGGAGATTTATTTTTTAAAGAAAATTCTAGCAACACTACTTTATTTTCCTCCCTTCAATTTGATCATGACTTCAGCCAATGATAGTGAAGTCTCTTGTAGGGGGAAAAGGTGTAGAAAATGGAGATTCTCCTAATAATAATTAAGGTGAAATTTGATGTTAAAAAATAGAGCAGTAGAGAAGAGCCAGGATTCTCGGACACTGTGTGATGTGGAGTATTACACTACTTAAAGAGGGATACTTGATGAGGATTACATAGATTTGAACACAACCTGACAAAACTCAACCTTGGGGTTGCCAGAAAAAAAGTCATTGGCTGCTCAAAAAAATGAAGCAGATGTCAGATGCAAGCAGCTGTGGCCTAGGAAATTCAACAAAATTCCAATATTCAAATTGCTTCTCTGGATAAAAACTGCTTGATAGCACAATTTCAGATTTGATCTGGACTGCCAGTGAACCATCTGTGTAAAATGAAAGTAATCTGCTGACACTGTCCATACAGGTAGGCGTCAGCGTCATTTGGTTGAAAAAAGAACACTGCTAAGATATTTTCTGGAGTCAGGAAAGTTTTACAGTATAGTAATTAGCCCCAGTTGCTAGCATATTGAACACCAGAATAAAGAGTAATAAAAAGAGCTTTGCCTCATTGTTTAAGGATGATTTGAAGAAAGGAAAAGAAGAAAGAGGAAAAAACATCTTTCACTCTAATTTCAGATTCATAGTGAAATATTCGGTGTGGGAATTGAGATTGGGTGAAAATATTGGAAAAATTACATTCTCAGCACCACAAAAGAGGATGATAAATTTGTTAAATCAGACCTTAACAGTAGGTTAACAAGCAAATGGTTAGGCAAATTGTGAGCTTTAAAAATTCAGTATCACAGGCAAAGAAATAATTCCCTGAAGGGTCAGAGGAAACACTTTTTATTTTATCCAGCTATGTGTTGGGGAAAGTAAATATATGTAGATGCTGAAAGGTTGCACACAAATAGGTCAGCTTGTGGCGGAAGTCTTTCATAATTCAAGATACATCAGCCTTGGCAGTAGCTGAGAATAAGAGCGAGTAATCAAAAGTGACCCAAACAATGACACCAGAGTTTCCAGATGGTATAGAAAAAAGTCTATAATTTATGATTGCCGGTGCAGTAAATAAATCTAAAACAATAGGCGTGGATGGGGAAGCAGTCACAGCTGACCAAAAGAGCAGTTGTAATGCAACCCACAGAAAGCTTGGTGCCAGAAGTAATTGACATAGTCGTCAAATCAATTTCCTAGGGTGCAGACACTCAAGCACTCAATCTGATTCTGTATGCTGCACAACATTTGGATTATACAGCTGCCTCTAATTCAGATAGCCTTAGCTCAATGTGAATCCAATTCAAGGAACTGTCTGGAAGTGAACAGTAATTATTTAGGCTTCCTTTCTGCAGGTTTACTGTTTTCTAGTTAAATCACCCTCCTTTGGAATTACATACATTTCACATTAATTATTTAACATTTAGCTGATTTTTTTTCTCTCCTTGTGTCTTCTACCTCAACAATATCCATAGAACCCATCATCTTTCTTCACAGGCCACCAGTGAGATACTATTTCAGGACAAGAAAGGCACCATATGATGTTCTTCACATTGACTGTGGAATCAGCCACTTGATTGCAAATGTATCATACCCATGTGGAGTAGGATCAATTAATTAATTAATTATTTTTCTGTGTTTTAATTCAAGGCAAGTATTCAAAGATAAATTAAATAATCTACTGCAAATAATTTTACTGGCATTCATTCATTTATTTATCCCGTGTTAACAGAGTGTCTGCAGCCTACCAGATGCTTGATTAGATCTTTTGATATATGGAGAGAAGGGACAAAACTTCTGCCTTTAAAGACCTCACAGCTTAGTGAGCGGAGAAGGCAGGTAAAGAATCATGTGAGAAGTAGAGAGAAGGTACAAAGGTCAGCAGAAGGCACAGAGAAAGTCCCTAACCCAGCTGTGGTTGACGTGTGATTGGAAGAGCAGGAAGGCACAGATTTTATAGATTCCAATATCACTGTTGAGAATTAAAAGATGAGACGAACTTTGCCAGGCTGAGAGAGGATTGTTGATATTCCAGGAAGGCCCAACACTAAAAAGTACGTGGAATTTTCAAAAAATCATATACTCTTCAGCACAGCTGGAACATAGGGATTAGCAGAGAAGAAAGTATAGTGTTGAGGGGGTAAAAGGAATAGTTATGGATTCGATACAAAGGACAAGGACTGGGACGTACTTTGGAGTTTACAGGGCACTTTCCCTCACTATGTTTGGATTGATGCTCACAGAAGCTTGTAAAAACATGATTGTTCCTATTCAAAAATAAACAAGGATTAAGACTGAGAGAGGTTGAGTCATTTACCCAAAGTCACAAAGCTGGGAATTAGGCCTGAATCTGTCTATTTTAAAGACCGATGTGGGGGCCGGGCGCGGTGGCTCACTCGTGTAATCCCAGCACTTTGGGAGGCCGAGACAGGCGGATCACAAGATCAGGAGATGGAGACCACCCTGGCTAACATGGTGAAACCCCGTCTCTTCTAAAAATACACAACATTAGCCGGGCGTGGTGGCGGGCGCCTGTAGTCCCAGCTACTCGGGAGGCTGAGGCAGGAGAATGGCGTGAACCCGGGAGGTGGAGCCTGCTTTGAGCCGAGATTGCGCCACTGAACTCCAGCCTGGGCGACAGAGTGAGACTCTGTCTCAAAAATAACTAACTAACTAACTAACTAACTAAATAAATAAATAAATAAAAATAAAAGACTGCAGTGGGAATATAGCATTTACTGGCTTCTCAGTCAAGGAGTTTCTATGGTACTGGCTCAGTCACTCATTACTAGTTTCAAACTTTTAGAAGGCAGAAAGGTAAAATGATGGATCTGATAGCAGTATACAAAAGGGAGAAGGTGAAGGAGAAAGAGTATGTGAAATAGAAAGTAGAAGAGGAAGAAGGGGAAAATAATGTATATTAATTTCTAAACACTATAAA
The DNA here is from genome assembly GCF_003255815.1 of Theropithecus gelada. Lineage (NCBI taxonomy): Eukaryota > Metazoa > Chordata > Mammalia > Primates > Cercopithecidae > Theropithecus > Theropithecus gelada. The sequence continues at coordinate 66,139,705 of NC_037676.1, read as the reverse complement.
GCCAGTACCTTCTCAGGCATTTGGAAAGAAAGGAATTCCACAGGGTCTACAGTCAACAAAATTTCTATTGCTGCAAAAGATGTTTATGAGAGTAGATTCAAAGATGATAAATCCCATCGTTAATGAGTTATTTGTCTGCTATTAACTTAACATTCTATCTTTTGAAACAGGGAATGCTGAAGGGTCAGGGAAATGAGACAGCAAGTTGATTATGACTGTAAACTGCCTCTGCCATCATCAAGTGCAGAAATAGAAACCAAAAACGAGGATATCCACAAAAGCTAGTGTTATCAAGGGAGCAGTGAAAACACAAAACTAATAGAAGTTAGAAAAACAACAACAACAACAACAAAAAACACTGAGAAGCTAGAGAAAAAGAAATTAAAGAAATAGCATAACTCACAGAGCAAAAGGATCTAAATAGATGAAAGGAAACAGTTAAACTGAGAAGAAATTTAAAATGAAAATAAAATAAAGTATTAAATGCAAATCATTTTTAATAAAATGTGTGTATACTTATAAAATAATACTGCCAATTGTAGAAAATAGAGAATAAAAAATAGTAGAAAAGAGAGAAAAATACTGCTATTTCCCTAAACAACCACAATTTGTATTTCGATGTACTTCCTTCCAGTCATTTTTCTTTAGATATTTTTATGTAATTGTGACCATAATATGGAGAATTCTGTTCCATTTTTTCTTCTAGCATTTTAGAATAAATATTTGCAATGCTACATAATCAGTGCTTATAAATAATTCTTTTCAAGCATAGTTTAATGTCATTGGAAAATAGCTTACTGTTACATATCTTTGAAAATAAATAGTGTATATTTTCCAAATGTATAAGATTATCTGTTTGTTGTATTTAAAGATTTTTATAACCAAAAAAAAATCTCTACTCTTAAAGTTAAGAGATATTTAAACATGAATATATTAGAAAGTTTAATTGATAAATGATATAAACACAAATTGTGTGCATAGGTATTTTCTCCTTTGTCCAGTAATTTAAAAAAAAGGAAATCTATTTTTTTACTTTACTTGAATTTTATGAAGCCAATTTAGATGTAGGTTGGAATCCATGGTCCATGTTATCCACATACATGATTTATGGTTGACATCAAGCTACCTACTAGGGAAAAAAAGATATGCTGTGGGAGAAGGCAAGGATTTCACTTTATTAATACAAAAATGTAAGACCATACAAGTGGATAGAGTTAAAAACACTTCACTCTTCTTTCCAGTTAAACATCTGGGGTCACCATAGCCCTTTGGTATATCTCAGTAGCTATCAGATTCATATATTCTGACAGCCTTGTTGCATACAAATTTCCTACTTTTGATAGATGCACTTATCAAATTCATTTTGTCTAGTTCTGAAACAAGTTAAATTTATTTCAATTACTGTTTAATAAATGTTGCCAAAATTAACTAAATATTACCTTTCAATCTCTATATTAGTTAAATTATTATTTTGAATTATGTTTTACTACAATATATCAGTCTTCTTTATCTAGCATAAATAAAGTAACATATCAGAAGAAAAGAATGGCATCACCAACATTTTTAAACAGTGAAGATGAGATGATCTTTTGAATTCCCCAAAAGAGAAAACTTATTGGTGAAATAGTAATTCCTTCACAGTGTTTTCATGAAAATACATTATAAAGAGTAAGCCTGTTCAAATTACAGTGGTATGCTTTTGGAGAAACAATTAGTAGAAAGAAATATGGAACTGTTTGATCTATTTGTATTACTAGATTCAAAGTTTCAGATGAAAAGATTTACTTGGGAAAAAAAAAGAAGATGCCTTTAAAATGTGCCTGCTTCTAAATGGAAATCTATTGACACAAAATAGTCACTACATCAATTCATGTAACAAAGTTTGTTCCTGTTACATGTCATCTTCTGAGTAAACAGAGGTGAACAAAATAAACATAGCTTCTTCCCTTTTGATTAGAACATGTTTTCAAAATTTTTTTCAATTTTTTTGCAAAAATGACAAAAATAGTAAAATTCATTATTTCATATACTACTAAGAAAGTGCATAAGCTACACTTTTTGGACACAGGTATATGTGTAACAACTTGTTTGTGTTGGTCGTAAAAAGTGGAGAACTACTGATATTTAGAGTTTCAGGTGAGGATAAGATAATAATGACTAACAAGAACCCTATACGTGATAACATTCTGACCTCTCATAGTACATATTTAATTGCCTTAGCAGTATGTTTTGATATTTTAAAGCACTGGGAAACCTTTGAAGAAAATATTTATCTTTGATCCATAGCATTTCCTGCAATATTTGGTAGCTACATTTAGGATTCATCTTTCTGAATTTCAATGTATTTATTCAATCCAAACAACACATTTTTAAACTAATGTGCACATAAAATAGATGTTTGAAAACATCATTTTATTAATTTCAATTCTTATTACCTATTTCTTTCAAATGAATATCTTAAATTCTAAAGCCGTAGGAGCCATGAAACATCTTTGATGTAAATAAGATTAAGCTAATAATCGACCTCAGAATTTTCAGCACTAAACATGAAAGCAAGATGAATCAGTGTTAATGATGGAGATTCTAGACCTAACGACCCTAAGGTATCAAGACTTTTTTCTTTTAGTCAAGAAATGTATCAATTATATGTATTTTTTTTCGTGTGTGTGTGTGTGCATGTGTGTGTGTGCATGTGTATTTTTAAGGAAACCACTCTAGGTAGCTTTTCATGAGTCATGCTGAGAAACAATTTCTTGTAACTTTTTTCTGTCCAATTGACATTACACATTTATTTATGTGAGGTAGATGACTAGCCTCTAACCCCCACTGTCAGTTTCTGGTTTCAGAGAGCATTGCTCACCATGGAGTAGTTACTAAACACTTTTATTGATGCAGCCACCAGGTCTAATTGCTGAACCAGTTCATTATCCTCCTGTTGCTAATAGAGTGTGCTACAAAATAAGGATGTGAGAAACTTGTTGATTCATCTCTCTCACTCCCTATGCTTAGGGTGGGGTACCTCAGGATGTCACTGTCATTCGGTAATTTGATTTCATAAAAGTAGCATTGATTTCAATTTTACTATTGTTCAAATGTACAATTCAAGAAAAGAATAACATTTGTCTTTTCTATGTGATAGCATAGATGTGTCAGTCAGTACTTTAAAAACACATACATTTGTCTACCATGATCATGAAATTAACACATTACCTAGGAGAAAATGTATTTCATATAATAACCCAGGTGATTTATTAGCAAACATATTAATATAATGTGTGTGAAACTTAATTTCTTTGAAATGAGAAGCCTAACATATGTTCCCCTACTGTTTGAGGAACCAGAGGTGACACAATGAGTCTAGAAAAAACCAAGTGTTCAGCTAAAATGTCAATTACAGCAGAAAAAATGAAAACTGTCAAAGATTTATGGCTTTATCTCACATATTTTTGCTGAGTATCTGCCCACAAAGAAGATGTTGCAGGAACTATGCAAGCTGTTAAGGTAACTGTGGAGAAGACGGCAGTGACAAAAGTGAAATGAGGAAGACTTTGCTTATTTAGAAGGAGAGTTCACCTTGTTTGTTCATAGATATGGTGCTTCCCTCTGAAACAGAGCGCAGTTATCTTTCCTGCATAGTATGGTAAGAATAATGCGTTCCTCTGGGGCAAGTGTTGGGAAAGTTTGTTTGATGAAAGATTTGGGTTTCCTAGTTCAGGATTCCTTAGCTGTGATGTAAACCCACTGTATGTGCAATATCTGTCTGTCACCCTGAAGGGGGACAAAAGGGGTCAAACATGAAGCTCATGCTGCTGCTGCGTGTTGAGTAACAACGTCCTAGTGATAGTGACAGGAGGCAGCCAAATGCCTAGGCAGATAAGAGAGGGTCCCGGTGAAACTCTACCTCCAGGCCAAAGATATTTTAAAGCCAAGCTGTGAGTTAAATCCTCAGACTGGATTGAGAACTTGTCTTCCTGTTTGACGCACTCTCCTCTGATTGATCCCCACCCTTTACATATTTTACCTATACCTACCTTTTCCTAATTGGTTTTCTACACTGTCGTGCCCACCCCTGACTAGTGTCTTCGCTTTAACCTTTTTGTACACTCACAAACCAGTCAGCACACATTCCCCATTTTGAGTCCATAAAAGGCCCCCGACCCAGCTACCTGAGAGCCTTCCCCGTCTTCAGGTGGGGGACCACCCTGTTGCATTCCCTCTCTGCTAAGAGCTGTTCCATTGCTCAGTAAAATCTTCTTCACCCTCCTCACTCTTCAATGTCCAGCATATCCTCATTCTTCTTGGGCATAGTACAAGAGCTCAGGAACCACTGAACATGGGTACAAGCCATAACACAGGTAAGCTGGGGGATGCCAGTGTGCCCAAGTGAGGCCTAGGTCGGGGGTCGCCAGCTGGGGGTCCCTGGCTTGCCAAGTGACTGAGAAGAAAAATCCTGCCTCACTAGGAAGCATAAAAGCAGCAGACTAACTGCTTAGGTGTAGCTAGGATAAAATCTCAGACCCTTCACTGTCTTGACACTTCATGTGGAATTTTTGGGGGCAGGGTTTGGGGCTTATGTAAGTATAACTGTCCATTATCCAAACTGAAACAGTTTACTTATATTTTCCTAGTATTTTGTATTTGGCTCCTTACCCTACCTTTTCATTCTCTTTCTCTTGTGTACTTTACTGTTTTCATATCTGATGGATAGCACGTTCTGTCCCACCACTCTCTAAGCTCACTGAGGTCTTTGCTGAGAGCTTTTACTTGATGAATCTATGTTCCCACCATGTGTTTTCTGCCTGTGCTCTCATGACACCAGTTGTGAAGAACTCCATTGGGTTACCACAGTTTCCCCTCATGAATCAGCAGATTATGGCTTCATGCTCTCTAAACAGGCTCTGCTGGGCTTCCATCAAGGGCCCAAGTGGTCCAGACAGGAAGAAGAACTATCTTTGGGTTGGATTTCAAGTGTTCAAATGGGGAATATAAGGAGGGCCATTTGCCTTTCACAGTGTTAGAGCTATTTTCTTTTCTTTATATGTAATGACTAAAAAGAACTAAATGTTGCATAGAATATGAATATGTAGAACCAAACATTTGAAGGAAAGGTACTCATGATGAAAAGTACCTGCATCAGTGACTGTAGAAGTCACCCTTTAGGACTTTGTCTGAAGGACATCAGAATGTCACCCAAAGGTGATTCACATAAAGTTATTCATGTAAAAATGTAATTATGTGATGTCCTAAAACTGACTATAAAAGCACAAAACCTAAACTAAATTTCAGCTCAGAAAAAAATACTGGCCTCTTGTTCTTTAGTACTCTGTACAGAATGCATGGAGGAGTTTCAGACATCATGCATTTCAGTGTGACATGATATTAAATTTAGTCAATATGTGAAATCCCTGCAGAAAACAGGTTGGAGGAAGGATGAAATTTTATTCTGCCAAGTAATGCCTCTGAGCCATGAAAATAAGCACTAGCCATGAGTCTGAATAAAACCAAGGTGGTACTAATCAGAATATTCTATAAGTATTTTTTTTTTTTTTGGAAATGAAGTCTTATTCTTCTGCCCAGGTTGGAGTGCAATGGTGTGATCTTGGCTCACCGCAACCTCCACCTCCTGTGTTCAAGCAATTCTTGTGCCTCAGCCTCCCCAGTAGCTGGGACTAAAGGCACCTGTATTTGTATTTTTAGTAGAGATGGAGTTTCACCATGTTGGTCAGGCTAGTCTCAAACTCTTGACCTCAAATGGATCCACCTGCCTCAGCCTCCCAGAATACTGGAAATACAGGCATGAGCCTCCATGCCCAGCCCCATAAGTAATTTTATATGTTTAGGTAATTCTTTTAGTTTTTTTCTGGCTTTATTTTCCAGAGGCTCTGCTAGATTTCCCCAGGCAGGCACTGTACATCAGAGCCTTATGGAGTTGATTGTCTCAGGAGGACAAAAAAGAAAGTGGAGAACACAGAAGCTCATAATGTTTCCCTTGAAGTCTAAACTCTGAGCCTAAAGAGGCCTTACTATGAGGTTATTTGGGTAGCTTCTAAATTGACATCCTGTGGGTGAGTGTTTGTATGTTGTTATTGCATTTCATTCTGGAGCAAAACGTCATCACATTGGTAAGTTCTAAGATGTTTACAAATGGGAGCAGAGTTATTTAAAAAAAAAAAATCAGGACAAATAAAACCTGTACAAATTCAATACTTTTCTTAACTATTCTCCAAAGTCAGACTAATCTAGGTCCTTTTATGAATACATCTTCCCTTCATCCAATACAAGGAGCCCCCAGGATTCTCCTAGCATAGGTGCAAAGAGACCACAGTACAGAGAATGACTCAAGGGTTCCTTTTTGGTTGAGCCTTGAAGACTCTGAGGATTTGCCCATAGCTGAGAATGCCCTTTTGAATTAGCTGTACTATGTGTTGGATCTGATCTCGACAAATTTCACATCTATAATTTCTCCTTCAAAAGCAACAGTTATAATCAGGGTCATGACATTTCCTCCCAACAACGCACAATTGATTCCTCACTTCTGCTTTGTTTTGAAAATGCAGAAGAGGCATTCAGGGGCTAAATATCAATACCGTGAAAAATGGAAAGATGTCAAGAAGAACCATTTGCAGACGACCATGTGCCTGCTATGAGAGCCAGTTACATAGCTCAGCAAATACACGGTATGCACTTGTCTAGAGGAAGATGAACTGCAAATAAATTATTAAGCTTTTCCTACTGGCAGATAGGACATTTTCACATAGACTGCAATGCGTGTCATCACATACAGCAAAAGGATAAACAGGCATGGACCAGCTTGAGAAAAATTGATAGTGACTGGTACATCCTTATTCATAGCCACTTCTTTCCAGATTAAAAAAGCTTCAAACAGCAATTTCTATAATAATCCGATAGAACCCTTTACAGATCCCCAAAGTCACCAAAAGAATAAAAATAAAAAACCAAACCACATAGGCTCCACCACTGATTAGAAACTAAGAATTTTAATTTGCTGGCTCAAATAGTTGCTGAATAGCCAAACCAGATTTTACATTAAGGGAGATGAATGTGTTGAAGCATACAGTTGGCAAGAAGGTAAAAGATGAAAACTTATTTTCTTGTTATTCTATGCTAAGAATATCTGCTCTTTTCAATCTTATGAACAATTCTGTTTCCCCTGAGTCACAGATGTCTATCTGCCTCTGCCTATGTTAATAAAAAGACAATTTGAGGCAATAGGTGTAGCAACTTTGATTTAGGAAGAGAAAAAAAGAGAGGCTAGTGTAGAAATGAGACCTAAATGAACATTTTATTTTTCTATTAAAAAACAGTGTAATAACTATTAACTAATAACAAATTGGTGAAGAAAATAGCCAAAAAACTAAGAAAGGAAAAAAAGACATTTACTGTATTTGTGTGGAAAAGGTGTCAAGGTTTGGAAATGCTTGAATAAAAAGAAAGCATTGAGAGTCTATCCATTTGATCAATAGCAGGGAAAGCAATTAGGAGCAAGTTTGTGGTCAACCCAAGCTTCAACTCAGAGCAAGACTACTGAGTTGAATTCATGCTCCATCCTCTGCATTCCCTTTTCTGTAAGGGAGCATGTGGTGAGAAAATACTTTTGCAGAATATCTAGCTCACAACAAATCTTACCCAGCAAAACTTTCATGAATCTATATATGCACGAGACATTCAGACGGGTTAATTTTATTTTATTTTTTAAATGCTTGCCTGTGGATGGAGACTTGCTTCTGATTTAATAGTGTAACTATAAAAAGTGGCAGCTTCTGATGAATTTAACATCACAAAGGATGCAAAGAGTTGTGCAGGTATCTCTAGAAAAATTAAGATGAAATCTAAACTCTAACTAAATATCTCAATGTGACTTCACTGTGGCCACTCACCAATTGGACAAATGTATTAAAGTAAGTGACAGGAGGTTGTACATAGAGAACTTTCCACCCACACTAGCATCTGATTCTGTGCTTCCTTTCTAGAGGATGCAATAAGGATCTGAAATTGTAACACAATATCACGGAGAGACAAATCTTGATGGCCTGAGAGGCCTATTTACATCCTGCTCAGTAACTCAGTCAAAAGATGGCTCAGTGGATAGGACTTAGGTCAATGGGAGAATTGCTGGTACTAAAGGCTGAGTCACAGAAGCTCTGTGGACCAGGACTTCCACTCTGTGTATTCTGCTGCGCTGAAAGCTGGGTCTGTCTCCAGGAACCCTGTTTGTGACAGTCTGCCCAGCTATACCTGGCTTGAGCATGCTGTGACCATCAGAGCTAGGTGATCTTGGATGTTTTTCTGCTTCTTAGTTAATACAGTTTTCTCCCTAAATCCTACGTATTTCTGCACCTTGTGGTGTTGATGTTATGTGTGCATGTTCAGCCTCCTTTGGAACAGCAACTATATGACAAAATTAGCAAAAACTAAGCTGACAACTAACTTTGTTCCTTCAGAAGTTCTCTGGCTGCTGTCCTAGACACGCAATCCTGGCCTGACATTCCACTTGACTTGATCTCTTTTTTTCTAACAACTCTCCTAGGACTCTAAATCCAGTCGACCTTGCTTTATTGCAGACACAGGCTGTGCCTGTGTCTGTGTGTGTGTTTTACTCTATTATTTTAGTAAAAAAATAAAATAAAACACTTTAATATGTCAGGCACTCTTCTAGGTGCCTTATGAGTGTTAATTACTTTTGTTCTCATAACAGCTTTATGGGGTAGACAGTATTATTATTCCCATTTTAAAAATAAGGAAAATAGGCCACAGAGTCAAGTACTTTGTCAAGCTCACCTGGACAGGAACTGGCAGAGTCCAGCTTGGATCCAGGTTGTCTGGCTCCTAGCTTCCTGTTTGTGTTGTCTCCCACTATGCAATGCTGCTCTCTACACAATCCTTTTCTTTTTTAAATAAATAAAACTCAAAATGTACAAAATATTCTGTGAAAGAAAGTCGTTTCATCCCCCAGTTTCCCAGCATTCAGGTTCCTCTTTCTGGAAGTCACCATTACTGCTGCATCCTTGAGTAAGGCTTTCAGATTTATTCTATGTAAGTAAGAGTAAATACAATATCTATACTTTTTTTTCCCTTTTGTTCATGGAAGTTTCAGCTTACTAAGTGGATTATTTCACATCTTGTTTTGTTTTTTCTTCACTTCATTTTGTACCTCTTTTATATCAGTTTATAAGACATGGCTTCATTCTTTTTAAATGGCTGATATTTTTTCCCATACATGAGTGTAACAAATTTATCTGACCATTCTTCAATTAAATTATATAATTAAGTTGTTGCAAGTCTTTTGCCATGCATAATGTCTTACATGTCAGGTTGCATATCAGTGAATGTTTCAGTCACATGAAATTCTGAAAATGGAATCCTGAGTTTTAAAATATCTTGATTTTTTATTTTTATTGCCAAATTGCCCATTACAGGGGGCTGTGCTAATTTATGTCCCCACCAACAATGTGTGAGTGTTTCCCCCACCCTTGTCCACAAAGAACATTTTTGGACTCTGCCAGTGCACATTTGGGTCTTTGCCAATCTGAGTTGAAAATGTCTCATTGTACTTTCAATATCAATTTTTATATAATTAAGCTAAGAAATATTACTTTTCCCTGAATGCTTTTTAGTATATTGTCTACTTTTTTCCATTGTTTCATCAGACTTTTTATAGATTTGTAGGGGCTTTTTCCATGTTCAGGGGCTAGTCCTTTGGTTTTATGTAAATTGTAATTATTCTTTCTCTGATTGGCATTTGTATTTTGACTTTATGTATTTTGAGTCATAAAGGAATTATTTGTATATAGTCAATTTAATCAATTATTTGCTTTATTGACTTCAGAGATTTATTTCTTACTTAGAAAAGCCTTTGTTTTCCTGGAGTTAAAACATTTTTCCAATTTTTTTTCTTATAATTTATGGTGGCATTTTTGTTTTTACATGTATATGTTTTATACATCTTATGAAAAAAAATTGGAGATAAAATCCAGTTTCTTTTTTGTTTGTTTTCCCAAACAGTTATTCTGTCTTGTTGCGTTTCTACTATTTTAAAAATACTATTGTTTTCCTGTTTTGAAATATTAATTGTATTTCAATTAATTGTTTTACAATTAATTCAATTGTATTTCATAAATTGTTTTACCTATGAGTCCGTTGATACGTTTTCTATTCTGGTCCTTTGATTTGTATATTCATGTGCCAGTGCAAAACTCTTTTAACTGTTACCGTTTTATACTACATTTGATATCTAGTAGGGCAAACCATGTCTCGTGGCTCTTCAGAGTGTTTTGGTTGTTATTGCTAGTTCAAGGTTTCTGTATGAATTTAAGAATTATCTTGTCTAATTAAAAAAATGTGCCAATTTTTTTTAGTGGTCATATTAACCTTACGTATTAACTTAGGGAGGACTCACATAGTATGTCAATGTGAATACAATGTACGATAGAGAATACTCCAAGAAAAAAAGATACTTTCCACTGGCTTAAGTTTCCTTCTGGATCCTGTAGTAAAATTTTACAGATTTTTTAAAAATGTCATAAATATTTCTTTTTATAATCTGTCCTATTTCATACACATTGCCACCACTGGTATTGTAGACTTTTCATCCACCATATCTTCAAGGTGGCTGTTATTTTTGTATATGAAGGCTATTGATGTCTATATTAATTTACTTTTCTTTTACTTATTTATTGTCCTCTACTGATGTCCTCTAATTTATATTCTGCTGATCGCCATTTCTTCCCTGAGAATTTATACCTCCATTTTGTGCTTTTCTGTTATAAACTATTTACTTTATTAGATTTTTAAATTTTGGGGAAAATGTTTAATCACAACTTTCGCATGTATTGTGGCAAGACTTTTTAAAAAATGTTCTTTTTTTCTGTAATCCCAGCACTTTAGGAGGCCGAGGCGGGTGGATCACAAGGTCAGGAGATCGAGACCATCCTGGCTAACACGGTGAAATCCCATCTCTACTAAAAGTACAAAAAATTAGCCAGGCATGGTGACAGGCGCCAGTAGTCCCAGCTACTCGGAGGCTGAGGCAGGAGAATGGTGTGAACCCCAGAGGCGGAGCTTGCAGTGAGCCGAAATCGTGCCATTGCACTACAGCCTGGGCGACAGAGCAAGATGCTGTCTCAAAAAAAAAAAATTCTTTTTTTTTGGTCACTTTTCTTTCTTTGTTTCTGGCTGCGTGTGTGTGTGTGTATGTGTGTGTGTGTGATCTTTCTGTAAATTCTATGCTTTCTATAATTTTTTTAATATTGCTAATTATTGAGGGACATAATTTTTTCTTTGCCTGCTGTTTTTAAGACATTTGAATTAGACAAGACCAATGCCATATAGGAGACAACGATGGTATAATTTCTGTTTTAGCCTTGATTTTATCCTAGGCCCAAATTTGGCGTTATTAGTCTGCTCACAGTGTAGAGATTTCTCTGCCTGGCCTCACTGACCAACAGTTTCCTGCAAATATGGCTTACCTGTCTGATTCTTAACTTCTCCTCAGGACCAAATCAATTCTAGACATGCTTTACAGTTTCTATAGGTCACGTTTCTTGCCACAGTGACATTTTTGGTTTTGATATCCGTCTGAATATGTATAAGGTGATAGCTTTTTCTGTGACCTGCTGCAACGGTTATCTACTCTCTTTGTGCTCTCAAACCACTATTTAATTTTCACTGTTTTTGGAGTCTTCTCTCTGATTTTATGTTTCAAAATTTTAGCAGTCTCCTAGTTTGTTTAAAGATCAAAAGTGCATTTCTGTTTTATATATTTTGTCAAAAAAAATTTTAAGTATTTTCTATGAGAAGGGAGTAACGTTAAATTTACTCCACCCTATCTAACACCTTCTAATGAACTGGACATTTAGGGGATTTCTTGAAGTAACACAAACCCTGAAACAATACCACCTTGATGTTATTGTTTTGATGACTAAATTGATGAATAAATAGTTATACTTTCTGATGAATAAAAAGTAATACCTTATATAAAAGGCAATATTGATGAATAGTCATACTTTATATGAGGCAATGTTACTTGTGCTATTAAATACACTATTCAATTTAAATATGTGTCACTATTTGCATAGTATAGTGATTTCTTTTTTAAACATAACTTTTTCAATTCATTCAATAGTAATAGAGTATCTACTATATTCTAAGAACTAGGAGACACACAGAAGAAGCAAAAATTATTAGTACTATAAGAAAATCATTGATTTTCTTAAAGCACTTACAGGCTATTGGGAAGACAGACAAAAACTAATACAGGAGTAGATAAGAGGGTCACTTGAACCAACCTGAAGAAAAAGGTAAGACGCCCTAAAATAGATGAAAGGAGAACTGAGTCTTAAAGAATGAAAAACAGTTAACGAGGCAAAGAATTGACAGAATCAGTTTCCCATCAAAAGAAGTCTGTGATCAAAGACACAACAGCAAGAAACAGCATGATGTGGCAAATAGGTAGTTTCCATAACCATTTAAAAATCCTGGATGTTTGCCTTAGAATTAATATATTATGTGAACATTTCTCAAACATTTTTCTCCGTTTTTCAAAGAAATTCTTACCATGAAAATTTGTCCCCTTCCCTACAGACCAAAATAACAACAACAACAACAATAAAAGTTATTATGTGATTCGAATCTGAATTTAGCTTATTTCCATAAGCATTTACTGAGAAGCCATTATTTGCCTGACAATGTGCCTGATTTAGGGAAGATATAAAAATAAAAAGACTTTGTTTCTGCCCTCAAGAGGTTAACATTTTCATACTTTAAGTAAGAAAAACAAAAATGAGTCTCTTTTGCTGTCACTGCCAAACTCTTTAATTCATCTACACCTGCTGTTTATTGTATCATTTTTTATTGTTGAAGAAATAATTTGTGTAAGTACTCCTTATATATTTATATCTCTTATGGTTTCTCACCTGGAAAAGTATCTTTGATATGAATATTAATGTGCATCTCTTAATGCTTTTTTATCCATGACGCAATTTGGCTTTGGCATTTTACTTTTTGAACTTGCAAAGTTTTAAAAATACTTTATGTACATTATTTTAATGTTTATTCTGCTTATCCATATATGGAAAACTAAGCAATTCTTTTACTTCAATATAATCAGCTAATGATCTTCCTAAATCTCCCATTTATTCTTAACTTTTTCAATCATTATGGAAAATCAAGGTTAATTATATCAGCCTTAGAAAATTGTGCTATTTGATACAGAAAAAGAATATAAAATTATGCTTCATTTCTCTACTATTTTCTTCTTACAATCCAAATACATCTTTTTTTATTTTTTATTATTATTATTATACCTAAGTTCTAGGGTACATGTGCATAACATGCAGGTTTGTTACATATGTATACTTGTGCCATGTTGGCGTGCTGCACCCATCAACTCGTCAGCACCCATCAACTCGTCATTTACATCAGGTATAACTCCCAATGCAATCCCTCCCCCCTCCCCCCTCCCCGTGATAGGCCCCGGTGTGTGATGTTCCCCTTCCCGAGTCCAAGTGATCTCATTGTTCAGTTCCCACTTATGAGTGAGAACATGCGGTGTTTGGTTTTCTGTTCTTGCGATAGTTTGCTGAGAAGGATGGTTTCCAGCTGCACTTTTTCTACTTGAAAGAATTATAATGCAAAGTGAACTAAAGAAAATATGTTAGCATTAGGTATCTGACTTCTGAATTCAATCTTATTTTAGGCGACTTTTTGGGATACTAGTGCTAAGACAACAACCCCACTGCCTGACATGTGGATCAGAACCAAGTTTCCTGTCTGCATGTTTGCCAACATTTAGATATTGCAATAATTTGGAGCAAATATCAGCATGGTAGTTGATGAATGGAGTAGCAGTTGGGTCTACATTGATCCCAGGTCTCAAATGCAGATAGTCCTCGAAAACTATTTGAATGAATTAAGCCAATGCAAAGGAGGTTTGTAAGGAGGAAAGAAGAGTTTGACCCAAATATGGGTGCTAGTTGTCTGTAGTTCATCCAAAAATGCCTAGTTTCCTCAAGAGGAGATGACTTAATAGATTTTTTTCAGTTAGCTGTACGTTTCTGAGGATTAAAACATCTAAATGATGCTACAGCATTCCTGAACATGCTAAGCAGAAATATGAATGTTTAGCAGATTGAATGCCATGCTTTTGAGGAATTAACTAGCTATTCCTTTAGTTTGTAAGCATTGTTGCAACAAGACTTACATTTGAATTTTTAAAGTGATTATGAACTGGCTAAAGCCTGAGAATAAACCTGCATTTCTCAACCACTGCCATGGGAAAAGGAAAACCTTAATTACAATGCTTGTCTTTGAATAATATTTCAGTTGTAACAGCACATTTTTTCAAATTTTGCATGATAAGAGCATTAATATTTATTCATATTCTATGACCTTTACATAATTCTCCCGAGTGCTATTTTCCAAACTATGATGTTTGCTCTTTTTTTAAAGTCTTTAATACTTATCATTTATGCACTTCTAGCTACTCCATACTTTATAAGAGTGTTAGGATTATTTCAGAATGAACTAGAATGAGACATTGACTCTGACTCCTTTTCACCACTTTCAAAATTTCTGGAGAGAACTTATGCTTATTATTAATCATTTGAAAATCAAGATGAATTCTCTTGTTACCTTTGGCAGACTTGATTTTAAAACAAATGTCTAACACAAAAGACTATATAGTCAATGATTCAATTTACATAAAATCTGTAAAAGGAAAAAAATGTAATGATAGAATTTGTTCAATTTTCCCCAGAGTTCTGAGGGTGAAACAAGGGAAGCACTGCACAGAAGCACTAGAGATGTTTCAGGGTATATAAACATTCTATATCATGATTATAGTGGTGAGTACACAATTTTATATACTTATCAAATCACCAAATACAGTGACATCAGCAAAAATGGCAGAATAAGGAATAGAAAAAGTCTGTCCCTCCATAATAGCAATGAATAAACTAGCAAAAATTATCATAACTATTTTGGAGCTTTGAAAATTAGCCAAAAGCTTTCAGCAACCAGGTGAATACTTATTCAAAGAAAAGAAAAATAAAAAGCTGAATACTAGTAAGAGAGCTTGGTGGCATTTTTACTTGCCCTGGTTATGTTCCTCATCTCACAGTTCAGTGGGGCCCATAGCTAGTATAGAAGTCAGTACTGGAGGTAACCTAATTCTCAAAGAACTGGGGTAGTTTGTTTGAACCCGTCTGGTGGCTCACTGGGGGACTGGCTCAAAGGGCTTGCTTTACCTTACCTATTTCTGAAGACTCCCATTGCTGAGATGGGGCACTTATTGAAAACATTTAAAGACATTTGTTTCTGCTGCCTGAGGCAATTGATAATGGTTGGAGTGAACAATAGACTAATCAAATACCTAAGAAGAAAGACTGAAGGATAAGAAGCTTAGAAGAAAAGGGATGTGAAAAACTCTGATGTATTCCTGGGACTCTAGATAGTTATGTGTATGTCTCAGCCTAGGCACATGCTCAGGAAAGCCCTGAGAAGGTCCTAAATCTATGTATATAGAAGAGTACATATTGTATACAACATTGAAGCTAAGTTGATATTAATCTTACCTAGATTATTTAAAAAGAATATATTAATTATAACCCCCAGGCAACCACTAATGGAATAATTCAAACATATATAGTAAAGAAGTCACAAGGGAATTGACAAGAAAAGATGGCTGTAAGGGAAGACTAGAGGAACAACAACAATGCAGATATAGTAAATGAGTTTTTATAAAGACGCTAATCTCATTTATGAAAGCTTCTCCCTTATGACCTAATCACTTCCCAAAGTACCCATCTCCAAATACTACCACCTTGGGGGATAGGATTTAAACACATTAATTTTAGGAAATACAACCATTCAAACTGTAATATGTTCTTAACAATAGAGACTCAAAATGTATGAAACAAAGCTGACAGAATTGAAGGAATTGAATCGATGGTCAACAAAAATTTGGGGGAACCTCAATATTCTACTCTCAGTAAGGGATAGAAAACTTGGACAGATTAACAAAATGTAATAATTGAAGAACACAATAAACCAACTAGACTTAGCACACATATAGAAAACTCCACCCAACAACAGGATAATATATGTTCTGAAAAGTACATGAAATAGTGTCCAGGATCTATTAGGACAAAAAACAAATCTCAATTTATAAAGATTGAAATCATGCACCGTAACTTTTTTGACCACATGAAATGAAATTAGAAATCAACAAGAAAAGAAAATCTATAAAACTCACCAATATGTAGAAATTAAATAGTATACTCTTAAATATTCAGTGGGCCAAGAAATTGTGATGTATATTAGTAAATGCTTTGAAAGCAACAAAAAGAATACATAACATACCAAAACCTATACGATATAGTAAAGCAGTTCTCAGAGGAAAATCTATACCTGTAAATGCCTAAATTAAAAAAAAATAAAGATTATCAAGTTAATAAGCTAAGGTTCCACCTTAAGAAAATAAAAGAAAAAGAGCAAAAACCACAAAGCAAGCCAATGGAAAAAATAATAACTATTAGAGCAGAAATAAATGAAATTGAGAACAGAAAAACAATAAAGATACTCAATAAAACCAAAAGTTGTTTCTCTGAAAGGTTAAAAAATGACAAATATTTGATAAGACTTATCAAGAAAAACAGGGAAACTCGATTTACTAAAATCAGAAATAAATTGAGGATATTATTACCAACCTTACAGAAATGAAATGATTATAAAACAATGCATGAACCAGTGTATTCCACCAAATTAGGTAACTTAAATAAAATGAAAAATATTCTAGAAACACATAAAATACCAACACTGACTCAAGAATAAGTAGGAAACCTGAATGGACCTACAAAAAGTAAATTTATTGAATCAATAATCAACAAACCACCATCAACAACATCAAAAGTCTCAGGACTCAGTGGCTTCACTGGTGAATTATACCAAACATTTAAATAACTCAAAGACATACCTCTCAAACTCTTTCTAAAAATAAAGAAGAAGTAAAAATTTCTGAACTCATTCTATTAGATCAATATTACCCTAATGTCAAAAGCAAACAAAAAGATCACAAAAATCACTTATAAATGTGGATGTAAAAATTCTTCTAAAAATACTGGTAAACTGAGTTTGGCAGCATCCAACAAAGGTTATACCCCATGACCAAATAAAATTAAGAAGTTTGTGCATATCTATGGTCAATGGGATTTACCCAAGGACTTTATCCTAAGTTCAGTGTAAGGAAACTAATCAATATAATATCCCATATTGGCAGAAAAAGGAAAAACTTAACATGATCATCTCAGCTGATAGAGAAAATGACAAGATCCAATGTCCTTTCATTGTAAAAAGACTCAGAATACTCAGAGAGGAAGGGAACTTCCTCAGGCTTGAGGCAGGGCATTTATTAAAAAATATAAAGCTAATATCCTTCTTAATTGTGAAATACTGAAAGCTCTCCCCCTAAGATCAAGAATAAGACAGACATCCGCTCTCAACATATGTATTCAACATTGTACAGAAGTTCCAGCAAGGGCAATTAGACAAGAAAAAATATAAGTGTCAACCAGATTGCATAGGAAGATATAGAACTATCTTTATTCACAGGTGCCATGACAATATGCATAAAACTAAAAAAAACAAAACAAAAACAAAAACAAAACCTTCAAAAATCTATTAGCCTGACAAGTACATTCAGCAAAGTTGCCTGATACAACATCCACACACAAAAGTAAGTTCTATTTCTATATAGTGTTAGTGATTTATCTGAAAACAAAGTTAAGAAAACAGTTCTCCACATAGTAGCATAAAACTTACTTACAAATGAGTTAAAACAGGGAAATGCAAGACACATAAAATGAAAACTAAAAAATATTTTTGAAAGATATCAAGGAAACCTAAATAAATGGAAAGACATCCTGTGTTCATCATTGAAAGACTTAATATTATTTAGATAGCAATACTCTCCAAATTGATATATGAATTTAATCCAATTCCTATCAAAATTCCAAATGCCATTTTGCACAAATGGACAAGCTAATTCTGTAATTTATATTGAATTGCAAGTTTTCCCAAATAGTCACAATTTTTGAAAAAGAAAAACAACGTGGAAGGACTCAGACTGCCTGATTTCAAAACTTAAAATAAAGCCACAATAATTAAAACAGTGTGGTACTGGTCTGAGGATAAATAAAGAGATCAGTGGAATGGAATTGAGAACCCATGAATAAATCCATATATCTATGGTCAATTGATTTTTGACAAGGGTGTCAAGATTATTAAGTGAAAATGTTGAAAAAAATAGTCTTTCCAACAAATAATACTAGGACAACTGTACGTCCGTATTTAAAAGAATGAATTTGGACACTTACCTTACACTATATACCAAAGTTAACGCAAAATGCATCAAAGATTCTGAATTAAAAGCTAAAAATGTAAAGCTCTCAGAAGAAAGTATAAATGAAAATTCTCATGACCCTAGATTAGGAAACAGTGTTTTATGTATGACACTAAAAGCAGCAAAAAAAAAAAAAAAAAAGAGAGAGAGAGAGATAAATTGGACTTCATTAAAATTAAGAAGGTTGTACATCAAAGAATACCATGCAGAAAGTGAAAAAAACCTATGCAATGGGAGAAAATATATGCTTGTCACATATCTGATAAGGGTCTAGTATACAGCATACATAAAGAATCCTTAATTACAAAAATACAAACAATGCTGTTTTAAAATGGTAAAAGATTTGAATAAATAATTATCCAAAAAATATAAAAATGGCTAATTATATACATGGTAAGATGTTTAAAACCATTAGTTATTAGGGAAACAAATCAAACCACAATGAGATACAACTTCATATCCACTAATATGGCTATATTTCTCAAAAATCTGAGAAATAACAAGTGTTGATGATGATGTAAAGAAACTGGAAACCTCATCCATTGCTGGTGGCAATGTGAAATGGTATAGCCACTATGAAAAACAGGTTAGTGTTTCCTCATAATGTTGAGACACAGAATTACCTTTCGACCCAGCAATTCAATTTCTACATATATACCCAAGAGAAATGAAAGCAGTTGTCCAGACAAAAACTTGTACTTGAATGTTCATGCAGCACTATTTATAATAGCCAAACAGTGGAAACAGCCCCAATGTCCTTTAACTGAGGAATGAATAAACAAAATGATCTATCCATACAGTGGTCTATTACTCAGCTATAAAAAGCAACGAAGTACTGATGCATGCTACAACATAACGGAGCCTCAAAGAAGCCAGCACAGAAAGTTACATATTGTATGATTCCATTTATAGAAAATGTCCAGAATAGGCTAATTAATAGAAACAAAAAAAAGATTAGTAATTGCCAAAGAATATAAGGAAAGATATCTCAGGGTTTCTCAGAGAAACAGGACCAATAGGAGATGTATACTTATATAAGTATATATTTTATGTATTTATACATATGTATATATTCTGTAGTAGATTAGATAGATAGGTTGATAGATAGATAGATAGCTATCTTGTAAAATATGTAACATATATACATGTCAAGCATTCCAAATCTGAAAATGTAAAATATGAAATGCTCTAAAATAGAAAAATTCTTGGGTACCATCATGATACTCAAAGGAAATGTTCATCAGAGCATTTTGGATTTCAGATTTTCAGATTTGACATGCTCAATTGGTGAGTATAATGTAAATATTTTAAAATCTGAAAAAATCTGAAGTACAAAACATCTCTGATTCCAAGCATTTTGAGGGATACTCAACCTGTACTGTGTGTGCACACATACATATAACATAAGTCTAAATATATCTTATATAATGTATATATAGTATATATACGTGTTTTTCTCCCTCTGTCTCTCTCTGTATATACATGGAGAGAGATTTTGAGGAATTGGCCATGCAATTATGGAGGCTAAGAACTCCCACGATCTGCCATCTGCGAGCTAAAGACCCAGAAAAGTTGGTGAAGTAGTTCAGTTCGAATCTGAAGACCTCGGAATTAGAAGAGAAAATGGTGTGTGAATTTTAGACTGAGGCCTGGAGAAGGCCAATGTTCCAGCTCAAGCAGTAAAGCAAAAGGGGAAGAATTATTTCTCCCTCAGTGTTTTGTTCCATTCAGACCCTCAACAGATCAGCAGATACCTGCCCACATTTGGGAGGCTAATCTCATTTAGTGAGTCCCCTGATTCAAATGCTCATCTCATCCAGAAGCACCTTAACAGACACATCCAAAAATAATGGTTAGCCAAATACATGAATGTCCATGGCCCAGTTAAGTTGACACGTACAATTAACTATTGCAAAGGTAGAGTGGAGGACAAACTTTAATCGATAGAGTTTCTGTGGGGTAAAAGTGTTATGAAATTAGTGGTGATGGTTGCATTTTGAGTATAATTAAAACAATCATTACGTACACTTGAAAATGGTTAAACTGATCAATCTTATGTGAATTTTATCTCAAATTGAAATACTATCGGCCTGTTGCAGTGGCTAACACCTGTAATTCCAGCACTTTGGGAGGCTGAGGCGGGCGGACCACTTAAAGTTAGGAGTTTGAGACCAACATGGCAAAATCCTGTCTCTACTAAAAATATAAAGATTGAACTGGACACGGTGGTGCGTGCCTGTGATCCCAACTCCTTGGGAGGCTGAGGGAGGAGAACTACTTGAACCCTGGAGGTGGAGGTTGCAGTGAGCCGAGATTGCACCACAGCACTCTGTTGCTCTGAGCAACAGAGCAGACTCGGTCTCAAAAGAAACAAACAAACAAACAAAAAATCTGGGCGTGGTGGCACTCACCTGTAATCCCAGCTACTCAGGAGGCTGAGGCAGGAGAACCACTTGCACCTGAGAGACGGAGGCTGCAGTGAGCCGAGATTGTGCCACTACACTCCAGGAAGAAATATATTTTGAAGTGTATTCATCAGTATCATCTTGGTGCTAAAGAATTTACAGTTAGCTCCCCTAGTGAAATTCATATTACTTTACATAATTAGCAACATAGAGAGTTCTGAGAAATAATTAAGCAAAGTCTTGAATAAATTATGTAGAGCAATATGATTATAATAATGGAATGATGTTTTTCTATACAGAGGTAAAACTATCTATGGTAGGATTTTGGGGAGGGGGCTATTGGATTTAGAAAAATTTAGAATCCCATGGAAATAGAGAAAAGTCAAACACCCTGGCAATGTTTTTTCTTAATGCAACTTGAGTAGAATAAGAACAGGACCAGGATTTCAGAACTTGGAGAATGCACTGCCAATTGCTTTGTTTTTTACACCGAAAAGTACTAGTACCAGATTGTCTGCCTGGCAAAGTTTTTTTGTGTCCTTACCCTTCCTTTCTACCTTTCCCTATCATCTTTCCTCATTTATCAGGTGAAAAATTCTTTTTCAACTTACCAACAATAAAAACATGCTGAATTCCACTAGGGGAGCTAACTGTAAATTCTTTAGCACCAAGATGATACCGATAAATGCACTTCAAATATATTTCTACGTGGAGGAATTTGCATTTTATCAGGTAGCAGAAGACCTGCAAAGGGTTGGATCTCTGTCAGGGGTATTTTAAACATTTTCTATGTATTCTTTTAGAGGTAGGAATATTTATAGGACCTCTAAGATTTTACCATGTGGGTATACACCTGCTCTGACCACCTGCAAGGTTAACCCTGTGTCTATTTGGTGCTCAAATCTCCCCTTACCACCTGGAATCTTCCTTCCAACAAAGCTCTGTGATTGAAAACATTCCATCCTGTGCTTCTGTTTTTCAATGTAATAGGAGGTTGAGAAGGGCACTGGTGACGGTTGGGGTTGGTATGGAATCTATCCTGCTCTCCTGGATTTGTCTTTCTACTCCACAAGGACTTGTCTGCAGGCAGACATATTGCTGCCTGGGTTCTTATAGCTCTGTGGCAGATGCCGCGGGCTCCGTCCACTTGGTGCCCAAATCTTGGCAGTGCCGACAGAAACACACAGCAGGGATAAGCTGTTGGGCAAAAGTAGCATCTGCCCTTGTCACAGGTAGGAAGGGCTTGCTCTTCATATAGAGGAAAAGCAAACAGGGCGGTGAGGCTATGTGTGAAAACTAAAATCTGCTCTTTGAGCAACGACCTCCAGAGATAGTTTGTCCTTGCTATAGGGCTAACATGGACACGTTTCTGTGCTCTCTAGCATAACATTCAAAAGAGAACGTTTTCTTAGCCAGCATTAGCTAGGGTTGCTCTAGGTGGATCACCATAAAGGAAAGATAGAAATAATTATGTACTTGAGAACAGAATTTTTAAGTGAGGGGGAAGGTATGTCTCATTTTTACATTGACAGTAATAGGAACAAAGTAGATAAAAGTGTAGAAAGAATGAAAGGTACCAGGAGTGGTTCAGTGGAGGGCAGTAGAGAAACTGGTAGCATTAGCATCAAAGGAGAAAACATAGTTCGAGGGGTCAACTATTTGGGAAGCTGAAGACAGGGAGGACGCTTGCCTTAAAATGAGAAAACCAAAGGGAGCTCAGAGGAAAGGATATTCCAAAACCAAACCTAATACAGGTGCTTGGAATTTTTATTTAAATTTAATAGTAAATTCAGTGAAAAGGTTTTCAAAGTACAAATGAAAAGCCAGAGAATTTAGAAAGCCAGGTGGAGATAAAAGCAGAGAGGCAGCAGGACTTGAAAGGAAAGTAGTTGTATTTTACATCTTCTCCTAAGTTATTGTGATTTCATTATTTCTAGTTGGGAAATGACTAGAGAATTGTCCTTGCTTGTGGTTGTAACCAAGTAGTAATTTATTTCAGTTTTAGTGCCTCCATTTTGAAACTGACAGGTCCACCCAGAGAGGACTTTCCATCAGTATTTGAAGAGGCTGAATTTCTTCTTGTGCAAGAAAATAGAGCTTATCTAATTTTCTTCTGTCCTAGGGGTACTATCTAACATCTAATATTTACTCTGTAGGAAGCAAAGCTTTTTTTTTTTTTTTTTTTAGGTTCACTATTCCCAGAATAGTGGAAAGATAGTCAGATATTCAGGCAAGTTGGTGCTGGCTAAATAATACCTGATATTTATCTGCATATCAGCAAATCAGCCAGTTATTTCTGTTCTGAATAATTTAGAAAAACAAAGCTGGCCTATCGCTTTGAATAGCAGCATTTCTTTCAAAACAGTCTCTCTAGATAAGCCCATATCTCAATGCTGTGTTAAAGACTGTCTATAATATCAAGAATCAAATTAATACCTAATCTTGCACTTGAACCTGCACAAAAAGGTTTTTGTAGAAAAGAGGAAAAACAATGCTGGAGAAAACTATACTTCCTGAGCTTTTCAGAGTCTTTTAATCATAACACAGCTGAGATGCTGCTTTCTGAGTAATGATCCTTTGTTTCAAACAATTACCAAAGTTGTTTTAGTGTAAGTTTGATAATAAAATAAATAGGAAATAAAACCAATGTTGAAGCAGATTGCTTGCTAATTCTTTTCTTGGCTGCTCCAATTCTTTAAACCTTGCCTTTGCAAACATACAGGACAGAAAAATAGATTAGACACTGAGAATTGCTAAAGAGCCTTGAGGTCATGGACTCCCACCCGCCCTTTTTACCCATGAGTAAATTGAAGCTTAAAGTGTTAGGTGAATAGCTATGGGTGGAGAGCTGCTGTGACTAGGTCTCAAGATTATTTTTCTCTGGCTATCATGTCTTTTTACTCCTGTCTTTGATATCCTTTCAGTGTACATTTCCCCAATCGAAGTACTTCGTACATGGTCTTATAAGTTCATGTTTAATTGTCTTTCACTCTTACTAGGCTAAAATCTTCGTGAAGGTAGGAAACAAGATTGTAGGTTCTGAAATACACTGTATAGTTAATTTTATGAAGGTTTTCTCTCTCCTCCTTAACTGCAAGCTCTCTAGAGGTAGTCTATCACTTTCATTCCTCTTTTATATCCATGCTTACATCCCCAGTTCCTAGTATAACATCTTACATGTGGCAGACATGAAGATTTGCAAATGAAGAAAAATCATGCTCTACAGTTCTTATGGAATGCATATTCGTGTCCACCTAAAATTCATACATTGCAACCCTAATCCCCAATGAGATGATATTTGGAAATAGGGCCTTTGGAAGGTGAGGGTGAGGGCCTTGAGGGTAGAGGCCTCCTGATGGGATTACTGCCCTTGTTGAGTGGCCTCTGGGCTGCCTTATGCTTATGGAATTTGGGGGGAGCAGTTTCTCAAGAAGTTTGGTTAAACACTAGTTTCTTGAGATGTTCCCACAAATAAAAGGATTCTGAGATCAAACCATTTTGAATATCCTGCTTTTTTATGACTTCATCTGGAGATCCCCAGATGTACAATAGCATTTATTAAAGTCTCTAAATTCACAAGAAACCTATTTATAACAACTCAGTATTTTAAGACCTTCTTAAACAAGAAGATTTTAAAATACATAACATTTCTTAATATCCTGCAATGCCACTTTTAGATAGGCAACACAGAAGCACAAACATAAACCATGAACTGTTCCTAGTTAAATTTCTGAAAAAGAAAGATAGAGCATTAGAAAGTAGAACTTAATGAGTCCGCTACAATGAACAAATATATATTTTTAAATAATAATTTTGAAAACTCTCATCTCAAAAATTCAAGATTGTTGCCCTCAGACTTGAGTTTAATAAATACATCTACAAAACGATGCTGTCATATACCTCCATTTAACAAGAAGATCTTATAACTCTTTTAATTTATCTGGATTTTAAAAGCATTTGCTTGACAGATTTTAGATGATCAGCTAATCTGTCATTTACAGAAGGGATAGTGATGAGTGGGGGCACTACTTAATTCATTCATATGCTCTTTTATCTGTTGATTTAATTTATTTAGCTCATTCTTTACTAAAAGTATTGACAGATGGGGAAAATATTCAATCACAATCTTGCAGGTTAAAAAAAGAGATGTTGATATCAGGCTCAGGACAGCGGGAGAAAGCTGGGATGTTTCTGATCCCAGGAGGAAAGGAAAATGTGATTGACTGATGGTTATCTGACCTATTTTATTCTGAATTGTCATGGATGCCACAATAGTGGTGAAGAGCTTCATGCATGTGACAGGTATTCACCAAAGGCTTTTTCTGCATTGTGTGTAATCATGAACACAATTTCTCGTCCACATTGTTTCTGGGTTGAATTTTTGTTAAGGTTAAGATTATTTTAGAATTCTTTGTTACGGTTGTGATTAAAAGGAATCAGAAGCGAGAACTGTGATGATATTTTATATATGGAGAGAAGGTCATTTCATGTTCCCTGGCCTTTAAAGGTTTTTTTTTTTAATGTGTTTATTCTATTTTCTATTTTAATTTTAATTTTTTTAAATTTAGTTCTTAGAATTATTGCTCATTGGCCATGAAGCTATCCAGAGAGTTAAAAATACACTATTTAAATGATAAAAACTGCTTTTGTTTTTTATTTTGTTGATTTTGATGGTTATAAAGCTACAGGTGAAAATATTTGGAATAGTAGTAAGAGGATTCAATTTCTATTCTTAAAAAACAGTAGTTTGCTTTTTAGTACAATTGAGAAAAATCACCCACACTAATAATTTTTTTTTGGTGTGTGGTCTGATTAATCTTTGCTCTAATGGACACTGTTGAAGGAGAAATGTAGGCTTGCTTGGAAATAATAGAAAAATGGAGAGATCAATTTGGAGATTTCATAAGTTGAGGTAATGTAAGGTCCTATAGCTTTTGTGAAGACTGGTCTTGGATTCTGACTTGTTTCTGAATGAAATTCTTGAAATGTTACCCTCCAGTGGGGATTTCTCCCTCTGAGATATCTATTTACATGATCTCATGGTCACAAAGTCACAGGTAGAAGAGCTTTTGCACAAGTGCCAAGTATCTCAGAAAAGTTGACCCAAAGATCAAATTGAACAGGTATATATTCATTTAATAAGTACATATTGAGCATCTAATATTAAATTCTGGGTGTTGAGCAGTGAGCAAATGAGACTTGATTTCTGCTCTCATGGAGCTTGCAAAGTAGTGATAGAGATAAGATATAAGCCAATTCAACAAAAAAAGTACATATGTAATGTCTAATTGTGATAATACCAATAAGAGAAAAGGACAGTATTTTTTGAAGATTAACATAAGAAATCAAAATCAGATGGAGAAGAAGTCAGAGATGTTGCTTGAGGAACTGGTATTTAAGCTGAAATCAGAAAGATGAATAGATCATTAAGACAGGAGGTGGTTTAGAGGGTGAGGGTAGAGCCAGAGGAGGGATAAATGTATTTTACACAGGAGAAACAGCACCTGTAAAAGGCCTTGCAGAAAGTGTGTGGAATTTCTGAGGAACTAAGAGAATGCCAGTGTGACTCAATTTAATGCAGAAGGGAGAGGGTAAGTCAAAATGAAGTTGGAGAGAAAAGCAGTGTCAAAATCATCAGGTCTTATACACCCAGTTATTATGTTGGATTTTAGCCCTAATTGAGTGTTCTTAAATAAGTTGGGGGCTAAAGTTATTTCATTTATGTTAAAAAAAAATAGTGTGACTATTATACGAAGAACAGATGATAGAGTGGTAGCCATAGACATGACAAGATTGTAAACAAAGAGAATAGTGAGAAATTATTGTACTACTCTATGTGAAAAGTAACTGTCACTTGGACTAGAGTGATATTAGTGGGGACAAAACTAATTTGCATTTGCCATAATTGTAGAAAAATAATTGAAAGAACTTGATGATTCATTGGTTTGAGAACATAAGGAGGAGAGATTTGTCTAGAATAATTCTGTGTTTATGGCTTATGCAAAGAATGGATAGAGTTGTCATTTACTAAGATGAGGATGATCAAGGGTCAACTTGGGGAGGTAGTAAGTTTGAGATGTCCGTGACACTTGAGCAGACATCCAAATGGCCATTTGCAACATAGAAAAGAAATCGTGCTGAAGATAAAAATTTCAGAGGTAACATACAAATGCTACTCAAAGCCATGGGGAAGATGAGATCACTGACAGAAAAAGCCTAATAGATAAGAGAAGAAGGTCCAGGACTTGGACAAGGGACATCCAACATTTGGAGGTTAATGAAGGGAGACACCAGTTCTCTGGGTACTATTGCTGTGTAACAAACTACCCCCAAATTAGTGGTATAAAATAATAGCGATCGTTCACTACTATTATGGCACATTGTTCTGAGAGTTGACTGGACTCAGTGGATGTTTCTTGCTCAGGCATTCTGTGAATGCCATCAGTCACTGATGAGGTTGGAATAATCTCAGAAACTCATTTTTGCAGATGATGCTCAAATAGCTGAGGGCTTGACTTGGTGAGGCTTCTCTGGCTTGTCTTCATCTCGAGGTCCTTATTCTTGTACAGCAATTTCAACATAGGCAGACTTCTCACTTGGCAGCTCAGGACTCCAAAAATATATTTCTGAAAAAAAAAAATAGAGGGCAAACCTTTAATGACAGAACTTGGAAGCTATATAGCTGGTTTCACTTATCATCCTATTTGTTAGAAATGAGTTACTAAGCCCAGTCCACATTTAAAGGGTGGGAGTTTAAGTTTCATGTGTTAAAGAGAAGACTGTCAAAGAAGTTATAAACAATGCATAAAATCCCACAATAACCTCAAAAGCACAAGCAACCCAAGCAAAAATGGACAAATGGGACCACATCAAGCTAAAATGCTTCTGCACAGAAAAGAGAATAATCAACAAGGTGAAGGGACAACCTACAGAATGGGAGAAAATATTTGCAAATGACCCAGCTGAAAAGGGATTAGTAACCAAAATATATAAGGAGCTCAAACAACTTAATAGCAAAAAGCCAGGTAACCTGATTTAAAAATAGACAACGGATCTGAATAAACATGTCTCAAAAGAAGTCATACAATGGCCAACAGGTATATGAAAAAATGCTTATATCGATAATCATCAGAGAAATGCAAATCAAAACCACAATGAGATGTTATCTCATTCTAGTTAAAATTGCTTTTATCAAAAAAGACAAAAAATAAATTCTGGGGAGAATGTGGAAAAAAGGGAACTCTTGTATACTGTTGATGGGAATGTAAGTTAGTACAGCTACTAAGGAAAATAGTATGAAAGTTCCTTAAAAAACTAAAAATAGAACTACCATATGATCCACTAATCCCGCTACTGGGTACATATCCAAAACCCTAGGCAATCAGTATCAAAGAGATATCTGCATTCCCATGTTTATTGTATTGCTATTCACAGTAGTCTGTAGTCAAGATATGGAACCAAACTGTGTCCATCAACAGATGAATAGATAAAGAAAATATGGCACATAGACATAATAAAATATTATTGAGTCATAAGAAATAATAAAATCTTGTCACTTGCAACAACATGGATGAAACTGGAGGAAATTATGATATGTGAAATAAGCTGGACACAGAAAGACAAATATCACATATTCTCACTCATACATGGGGGCTAAAAAAATGATCCCATGGAGATAGAGGGTAGAATCATGGTTACTGGAGGCTTGGAAGGGTACTGGGGAAGGGGAGGTAAAAATGGGTTGGTTAACGAGTACAAAAATACAGTTAGATAGTAAGATAGGATGTGGTATTTCATAGCACAAGGGGAGACTATATTTAATAATTTATTATATATTTCAAAATAGCTAGGGGGATGAATTTAGAATGTTACCAACATGAAAAAATGATAAATGTTTGAGATGACAATGATAAATGTTTGTAATGATCCTGATGTGATCATTACATATTTTATGCTTATATCAAAATATCAAATGTTCCCCATATATTATG
This sequence comes from Theropithecus gelada, assembly GCF_003255815.1. NCBI lineage: Eukaryota > Metazoa > Chordata > Mammalia > Primates > Cercopithecidae > Theropithecus > Theropithecus gelada. The sequence goes on along the minus strand of NC_037676.1, from coordinate 66,110,894 downwards.
TACAACTATTATGTATGCATCAAATTTAAAAATAAAAAAGTTAAAATGAAAATAAACAACCCCTCCACCACAATAACTTAGAAAGAGAAGAGAATATAATTTTCTGGGAGCCAAAGGAATAAGTAGTTTAAGATTTTCTTTGCAAAACTTTTATTTTAGCAATCTACAGAGTCTTCACCCTCTTCTTTCTGATCTTCCCTTTTGTAGTTTTACAGAGAAATTGACCTGTAGCAAACAATTTGTGTTACCTACTTTAATTCAGATTGAGTATGTAAAAAGAAAGAGAATAATATGTGCTTTCAAGAAAAGTTAGTCTGAAGCAGAAGTAATTTAATTTATGAACTTAATATTGTAAACTATTGAGCCAGATCAGGGAGAGATGACTATTTTGAAGACTGTTTGTCCACAACTGAATTAACTTGGTGGTGTCAATCATTATTTTTTCAAAATGTTTTGATGAAAAGATAATGGAACTGCAGTAAAACATTTGATTATGTGTCAGTGTGTGAGTGAGCACCGCAGAGTCAGTCTTCAAGAGGTGCTTCACGCACTTGCTCAACTGAACAAACCAGAAAGAATGTTAGCTTCCAGTGGTTGAGAATTGGAGGCAGCCAACAAACAGTTATGAGGCCCCCTGTGCTCAGTCTTTGGACAAAGGCGATAGGGAAATCATCAACCACTGTCCCAGCCCAATCCCTGACTTGGTCCCTTCTCTAAGTTTTGCTTCATCTAACACTCTACCATACCCTCTTCTCTTCACCTTCCCCTCCTCCCACCACCAAATGTTTTATTTTTCTAGTTTAAAAAAAAACACGCTGGAGCATTATATGGAGGCTATTGATGTCAAATAATTAGTTAAAAGTCAATAAAATGTCCATTATTGAGCCTTCTTTCTTCTGTTCGTCCATCAATTTCACTCTTCACCATTTTCCACCCTGCCCTGTGTCCTGGGAGGCTCACTGTCTAGGTTTACATCAGTGGTGGATTTTCTTTTGTTTTGTCTTTCTCTATGACTTCAGGAATAGTGTCGGAGCTCTGAGGTAAGGAGGAGAGTGACCATGGGGTATTTTTTTCTCCTGCACCCCCACGCTGTGCCGAGGGCTGGCTACCTTCATTGTCAAAGAAACACAGATCCTCCCAAGTCCTCTTCACACAGTCTTCCCTGCCTGTCTCAGAGTCCAGCAGCCACTCCCTCCTGCTGTCCCTTCAGGCCTAGGATTGGGCTCTGGATTCTCACTGTCATTTCAGAAGCACTGCAATATTACTTGGTGGTTTATTTGAATGCCACCCTCACCTTTGTAAATAGTTATTTGTTAAATTCTCTGTATATTACATAACCTGAGTATGTTTGAAATGACTTCTGAGTTTATGGCTTAAAAAACTAGAAAGATAAAGATTCCATTTACTATGATGAGGAAGATGAAAGGTTGGCTCTGGAATAGACAACGTTAAGTTTAAGATGTCCATGACACCTGAGTAGATACGCAATTCCCGGTTTCAACTTTTCTTCTGGTTTCATCTTCTAAATAGGAAGTTGAAACCGGAAGAGAAATCCGTGCTGAAGATAAACATTTCAGATACATCACACAGATGCAGTATGCCAGAACCCTGACTCATACAGGAGAAGGCCAGTGGCTCACCTAGGTGGCAGGCACAGATGGAAGGACAGCTGATGAGGTGCTTAATGTAGTCAAGGCAAACTCTTTGCCAGGCAGGAAAAGGGCCACATTTTTTGTCACTAAACAGAGGAAAGGAGAGATGCCAGCTCCACTGAAGTCTTGAGTGAGGGGTGGCTGCGAGCTGTGATTCAGCTTTGGTGTCTTCTAACATTACTAGGCCCCATTTCTCGGCTGTGTCTGAGCTTTCCTCTGTTAGATCTCTGCCTTCCCACCTGCTCCTTGTCGCCCAAGCTCCCCTTCTGTAAACCAGATCATTCCCTGGTCCATTTTTCTAGTTCCCCTTGAAGTCTCATTGTGGTTTATCCCCTTCTACTTTCCTTTGGAATCTTCTTTTTCTCTTGCTATTACTTAATAGACTTTGATGGACCATTAAACTCAAAGCACAAATCATTAGCCACTGAAAAACTCACTCTCTTCCCAAAGCCTCCTAGGGGAGAAAATATTTACATTTCATCCTTTTAGTGCAGCAAAGAAAGAGAGAGAAAAAAACAAAACAAACAAACAAACAAAAAACAGGGACCCTACCCCACTAAACACCCTAAAGGAAAATGGAGGATATGATCTGGACCCTTGAGGTTTTACAATCTGATGAAGCTGGAAGAGATTGGTTGGTGACATAAAAATATAAAGCTTACAATGAAATTGTAGCATGAGTAAGTTCATGTATAAAAATCTACCTGAGAAAGAAAATTATAGATATTGAATCAGTTAAACTAGGAAGATTTTAAGGGGCAAGAAAATTGTGGATGACAATTGAAGAGCAAGAAAAATGTGAATCATAAGAAAGGAGGTTATCTTCGGTAGTAGAGAAAATAGGTAGTGTTTGAATGCACAAATTGAAACAAGAAAGTTGTATTTTGAATACCCAAGCAGATTTGTTTTCTTTGCATAAATGGTGATGAAGAATAGTAAAACCAAGAAATGAAGAAAGTTTAAAGCTGAGCATTTGTATCTCAGGCCCAGGATTTCTTGGTATCATCAGTAACTCCTGTGAAGATTTAACAGGGGTTTCAACTTCCGTGTCATAACCCATAGATGTAGACAACTTTGACTCATCTGACTCCTCATCTTAGATCTGAAGGAAATCCTATGTTGATAAAAGAGCAAAGATGAGAAAACATGGCAACCCCTGGCCAAATCTCCTGGCCTAAGACGTTCAATCAGGTTCACAGCTACACCATGAAGAAAGAGTTCATTCTCACCAGAAAAGTACCAAGCCAAGAATAGCTTATGGAGTATTGGAGAATACCTACAGAGGACACCCTTACTACAAAAAGATAAAGATTTGGCGTGGTGAGTCTAAAAAAAACAAGCACCTATTCATCAAATGATTAGCGCAGATTGTCTTCTATGTAGATTCTGGCAGTTGCTGGCCTGTTTCAGTTGTGGTTTTGGTTAAGAAACGATGTGAACTAAAGACCACAAGTACCATGAGACCCTGCATCTGAGAATCCATGGTCAAATAATTTAAGTCAAATCTAGATTAAACATGCAATGTCAAGTTTTGCTTGTTTGTTGTACTACAGATCTTCGTGGATCTGATCTTCTCCTATGCAACAGTACGTTGTGATGTCTAAGAAGGGACAATGTCATACAGCATTTTCTGAGCATATTTAAAGATAGGATCGTTTTTTAAATGAACCTATCACTAGTGTTGTCTGATACTATTTTTATTTCACAAAATATGTCATAATCTTTCATGGGAACTACTTTGGGAAGTTAATAGTGTGAAAACACTATGATCACGAGCAAAAAAAGCATTAAATGCATCTTGGACAAACCATGCACTCCTGGAGTTTACTCTGCTATACACTAGTCAAGGATCTGGCTCAAGTATTAAAAAAAAAAAAAAAAATGAAGAAAAAATTTATTTCTGCCTGTGGGTGCAGTGACTTTATCACTTTTAGTGAGCAAGTAGAGAAGGAAGGACTCAGAAATAAAGGTGGGGTTAGAGAAAGTGTGGTCAGGGGTAATTCTAGCCTCAACTCCTAACCCAGAAAATAGTATATATTTTTAAATGACTGATAATCTCCTATGGAAGATGGAATTTCTGCCCCAAGGAGCTAATAAAAAACTTGGGGAGACCTACAAGAAATTCAGCAAATATATCCAGTGGGATAATTTGGCTAAACACAAGGTTCTGAGAAAGGGATTGAGAGAAGATATAAACTTGTTTTGGAACAGGTGAGGATTGAGGGTTTGCTCAAGGAAGGCTTTCCAAATAAGTAGTCATAGAGAAAGCTGAATCCTAAGGGGTGAGTGTGAAGCAGCCAAAACCATTTTAGGGGGAAGGATACTTTATACAGAAGGATTTAAATACTCATGAAAGCATGGGCAACTGAAGAAAGGCCCCAACTTACTGAGAACTTGATACTCAGATAGGTTGAAAGTCATTAATTATCAACCTATGCTGAGTAAATGAAAAAGATCTTATCTAAGAATGAGGTGATATATTTCAGTTCTAATGTACCTATTGAGTAACTGAATCTAAGTCATGAAAATACTTGAAACTAGTTTCCTTTTCTCCCTACTGATGGTTACTTATAAGACTAGATGACCTTGGAAGCTAACTTCAGCTATAACAATAATATACAATAAAGCAGTATTAATAGTTAATGCTTAATAACGTTTACCAGGCCCTGTTTTTAGCACTTTGCGTAAACTAACAAAGAGGAAACTGAGACCCACTGAATTTAAATGACTTTTTCAAAGCCTCACAATAGTAAAGACAGAAGTGGGACTCAAAATGAGGAAGCCTGGTTTCAGAGTTTGCACTCTTAACCACAGGATAAACTGTCTCCCAATATAGAAAATAAAGACAATAAAAATTATCAGATTTCTATAATTTTCTTTAAACCATAAGAGAGGGAAACAATAACAAGAAAGAGAAACAACATAAGTAAACTCCTTAAAATATAGCATATTTAGTTCAAAACTTTTTTTTTTCATTTTATTTTATTTTATTTTATTTTTTTAATTTATTTATTATTATTATACTTTACGTTGTAGGGTACATGTGCATAACGTGCAGGTTTGTTACATATGTATACTTGTGCCATGTTGGTCTACTGCACCCATC